>NC_034412.1:65768815-65858866 GCF_002078875.1 Numida meleagris | reverse complement strand
CGGCGTGCGTTTTCTACGCCGGTGGAGAAGGGGAGTGGCGGATATGGCGCCGGGCCTCATGCGTCTGTTCTCATCAGGCTGGTGGCAAAGCTGGGAAGGACTCCGGGAAGACCAAGACAAAAGCGGTGTCCCGTTCTCAACGGGCTGGTTTGCAGGTGAGCAGAGAGGGGCATGGGCAAAGGGAAGTCGGGTTGGCCTTGCATCTGCTGGATGTGCTGTGTGAATCCTGCAGTATTGCTGTTATCTGAAGGTCTGTAAGGAACTGTCGAGCTTGATCCTCTTCATTTAGACCTTTTGCATATCTGTGTGGCTGGGGTAAGGGAATAGCCTCTAGGCTTTTGGTGCTGCAAGTGGTGAAGTTGCGATCCAGCTGTAAGGATGAGATGTGAAGTGCTGAAGTAACGTTCTGTAGTGGGGTATTTCTGGTATATGCTTTGGAGCAGTGGGTTTCTTTCCATGTCTGTGGTCAAGCCTGCTCTACTCACATTATTTTTGCAGTTCCCTGTAGGCCGCATCCACAGGCACCTGAAGTCCAGGACTACCAGCCAT
Source organism: Numida meleagris (assembly GCF_002078875.1). Classification (NCBI taxonomy): domain Eukaryota; kingdom Metazoa; phylum Chordata; class Aves; order Galliformes; family Numididae; genus Numida; species Numida meleagris. Next base: position 65,858,317 of record NC_034412.1, on the reverse strand, counting down.
GGGCGTGTAGGAGCAACAGCTGCTGTGTACAGTGCTGCCATTCTGGAGTACTTGACAGCTGAGGTAAAGCCCCTGGGAGGGGTGCATGGCACGATGACCAGAGTCCGCTATTCACAGACTGAGACTGAACTATGAGCTCTGCTCATTTTGAGCGGGTTCAAGTATGTGCTTTCTCAGAAGATAATGAAATACATGTGGAATGTTTTCTCTGTATTTTATGCAGATAAAATAGCTGCAACTTAGAAGAAATGTGGACGTGTGAATTATTTAATGTGCAGTTGCAGCACTTCATATCTGCTGTAGAACACTGTTCTTGAAGAAAACTAAATCCAAAGCTCCAAAGCAGGAACCCTTTAAAAAGCATTGCGTGCTGTCTTGTCACCACCAGCATGTTTGTGTAGGGAATGGCTAAGGCTATGCCCGTGGTCTCATTTGATATGTGTAACTTGATTCAAAAATATCTTTGTCTTCAGGTTCTTGAGCTGGCAGGAAATGCATCCAAAGACTTGAAGGTAAAGCGTATCACTCCCCGTCACTTGCAGCTTGCAATTAGAGGAGATGAAGAATTGGACTCGCTCATTAAAGCAACAATTGCTGGTGGTGGTACGTAAACTGCTTGCCACTGTTTGTGGCAAGAAGTCTGGCAGCAAATATAGAGGTAGTTTAATCTATGACTTTTTTTGAAATGTGGAAGTTAGCGAAATTGAAGAGAAAATAATGTTGTCTTAATTGTTTTTCCTTAGGTGTAATACCACATATCCACAAATCTCTCATTGGAAAGAAAGGACAACAGAAAACAGTCTAAAGGATACCAGGTTCCCTTGTTATCTCAGGACTCTAAGTACTTATTGTCCAGTGTTGGTGATTCCAGTGGACTGTATCTGTGAAACACAGTTTTGCCTTTTTGTAACTTTAAGAAGCTGAAGCTCACTTGAGCTTTCTCAAGAAACCAAATTTCTGCATTGAAGTCTTAACCGTATTTAAGTGTTACCATGGCTTCAAAGAAGCTATTGTATTTGCAGTGGTTTTTGATTGAGATGACTGTTTTTAGATTGGTTTGACTAAGTAAGTAAATGGAATTTGACTAAGTAAATGAAATGTTTGGTTTTGTACAGACTTTTCATCCACTAGAGTGGAAATATTCAATAAATGGTATATGAATACTGGTTGTGTCTTGCCCGCTAACTGAAAAATAGTTGATCTCAGTTACGCAGCTCTTAAAGAGCAGTTCCAGGAACTTAGGACTCCAATCCTGCAAGCTGTACTTGGAATATCTGGAAACCTGTTCCTAGACATACACTGTCCTTGGTAAACATCAAATGTGCATCCTTTAGCAAGAATTGCTTTAGTTAAACAAAGTTAGTGAAGTAAAGCCTGGTGCTCATCGTGTCAGTTCTTTGGCTCTAAGGCCTCTGCTACTGAAGGACAGCTCTGCTTGATGGCAGCCTTCATGGAGGGGAGGGTATCTATCAAGGAAGAAGGTAAGCTGACTGGATGCTGGGAAATGGGCTACTTCAGCCTACTGTTTTTATTCTAAGTTGCAAAGCATTTGCTTTCTGTTAGCCTGGTCTTACGGTATTTAGGTGCTGAACTACACGACAATGAGTTTAAGGAGGAGTGGGGTTGTAGTTCGTACAGTAGTAGCATCCTCAAGAGAAGTGGATTAAAGGGCTTCTTACTGCATCTCCTCAGGCCTCTACAAGACCATTACTAAGAGAAGGCTTATGTCACTGCCATAGGGAAGCTCCTCTTTTTTGCAGAGGTTATGTTCCAGTGGCGAGGGAAGTAAGCTCTATGCCTCCGCCAGCAGTGAATTGCTTCCCTCAGTACTGCTGTATGAAACAGGCTGCTCTGCTCCTAGCATCTTCTGCAGCAGGTCCATTGGAAGGTGTTGACCTAGATCTTTACGTGTGCTTCACTGTAGGAGAGGGCTCGTGGAGGCTGAGGCGGCGCTCCCGGCCCGCAGTGCAGCGGTACTTTTCCACGGCGGCTGACCCCGGGGCCGGCCGGGCGGCGGCGCTGTGCGCGGCGGGGCCCCTCGGGCCGATGTCGGAGCCGCTGCAGACCGCCCCCGAGCCGGCGGGCGGCGCATGCGCGGCGGCGCCCCCGAAGGAGGCGGTGGGCCGGGCTGGCTGCGGGGCCGAGCCGCGCTGGGGCTGCGGGACCGGCGGAGCGGAGCGAGGCGGCGGGATGAGTCTGGCGGAGTGACGGGAGCTCTGGGCCGCCCTCCTCCCCGCACCGCTCCGCTCCTCGCTCCGCCCCGCCCGGCTCCGCTCTGGCTTCGGGCCCCTTCTCTCTACGCTGCGGCGGGCGGAGGCGGCGGAAGGAGAAGCCTATGGAGGGGAACCGGGACGAGGCGGAGAAGTGCATCGGGATCGCCCGGGAGGCGCTGGAGGCCGGCAACCGCGACCGCGCTCTCCGCTTCCTCGGCAAGGCCCAGAAGCTCTATCCCACCGAGACGGCCCGAGGTGAAGCCCCCTCTGGGGGGGGCGGGGGCTGTCCCGGGGGCCGGGGGGAGCGGGGCTGCGCCGCGGGGCAGCCGTCGGCCATTAGCCGCTGGGCGGCGCGCGGCGGCGCTGAGGCGAGGGGGTCCGGTGCGGCCTGCTCCGCCCGCTCCCCTCGGGCCGGTGGGAGCTGGCACCCGGCAGGCGGGAGGAACAGGGTGGACGTGCGTTCTGGGTCAGCCCGAGCCCCTGCTGCGCCGTTATAGCAGCACTCGAATCCACGCAGCCCCGGTTAACAGCGGCGCGCCTCGGCCCCAGGCCGGGGCTGACAGCTGCCGCTGCCAGCGAGCCCTGTGCGAACAGCTTGCACTGAGGGCCGCTGCTCCAGGCGGGCAGCGCTTTCCTTCCGTACATTGCTTGTGGTTTTCTTGTCGTTTCCGGTTTGGCTGTGCGCTAGCTGAGTAGGAGGTAGGCACGGGTTTAGCCTTCCTAGGGAAAACAGGATACCTCGTTTCCCTGCAATACAGTGGGCTTTTCAGACACCTCTTCGCCACGATTTGAAAAAGTTAACCATCTTTCTGGCTGTTCTAGTATCTAGAAATGGTTCTTTAAAAGGAGCAGTGCTAAGGTTTCGGTGCATGTCGTGTGCAGAATGGTCCCCTGTCCTGGTGTCTGTGTTAACATGCTGACAGAACCTCTGGGCACGGTGACTTGTTGCCTTCCTTTCATTCTCACTGTGGTTGTCTGTGCCTCCAAAGGAACAGGAAATGCTTTGGTGCTCTGTAGGGCTTTGCTACAGGATAATATACAACTCAGAAAACTTCCAGTTGCAATTTCCAGCAAATCAGTGTTCCGGAGCTGAGGCCTGTTTCTTCATTTCTTGTCAGATGAAGAGATTCACTGAATGTTTTCCATCCTCTCTTGTCTTCTGACTCCTTTTCAAATGTAGACAATAAGCTAAGTAGCACAGAGGGTTATTTTGTTTTCCCTGAAAGACAGAATGGGTGTTGCTGATACATCTCCTGAACGAAAGTAACTGCTACTTTGCTTGTATCAAGCATGTGGCACATTTGTTTTCTAACCACTAGGCATCATACTTCGCTGAAAAATGAAGCAAGCAGGAGCTTACCGTATCCCTTCCATTTCTGTAGTTTGAGATTATGACACACATGAAAACATGTTCAGCTTTTTGGAAAGCTGTGCTTACCAGGAGGCTGGAAGGCTGAGGGTTTCAGTTCTGCTCCTTCCACTGAAGGGGATAACTAGTTTTGTCTGTTTCACACACCTTATTTGCCATCTTTTGCCTCTGTTGTAAGAACTGCAGTCATTCTTGGGGAAGTAAAATAAAGTGACTCCAAGTGATTAATTTTGAGTTCTTGTTGTTTGTTGTTAGCGTTTTCTTCGGGTTTTGTGTTTTTTAATTTAAAGTAGGACTGCTACTACTAACCACCATTGTAAAGTATTCAGTGCAGGAAATAGATGGCTAATTAGGCTATTGTCTGTAGGACACTTGCATTATTCACTGTGGAAATGAGCAAAGTATGTCACAAATAAGGTACAGATCTGGTGAAAAGAAGATGCTCTTGTGGTTGTGGTAGAGGACTGTAATCTGGGGAATTGTGCACTGACGTAAAATTCTTCACAGTATTTTTCTGTGAGGTTAAATAAGTCACTTCACTTTGTTTCCGTTAGTGATGGCTAATTGTGCTTCGTTTTTCAGGTATTCTCCTTGAAACAAGGGCCTGCTTTCTGGAGCTAGTGGCACTTTAAACTCCATCTGAAGCTACTGAGAATTGCAGCTGCCCTAATACAGCTGCAAGAATCAGGCCTTAGGCCTCCTTTGAACTAGGCGTTTGGAGTTCAGGAACTCTGTAAACTTGCAGTGTCTCTGTACTTCAGTTTTCTAGCTGTGGAGATTGGTAATTCTTTTCAGTTCATTCCAAAACAACGCCAACTCATTTAATTTATTTAAGTTTATGAGGCACTTAAATAGACCTGTTAAGAGTGCTGTAAACTGCAAGGACACGGAGTATTCTGTTCTCTGGTCAGGAACTGGAAGTTGCACATTAAATTAGAATTGGAATTTTATGATGACAAAGAATAAATGAAATGACCACTGTATTATCTCATTGTCATCTTTTAAATTAAAGACAGGGGTCCACTTGAGGGGAAAAAAAAAAACAACATTGCTTCATTGGATAATTAAGAATTGTGTCAGAGAGCATACCTGGGAGAGATAAACAGTGAAGACTTAGTGAGCAGTCTTAATTCTAGTGCAATTTCTTACTCTACAGTCATAGTAAGTTGATTTTACATGGGGAAAGGACAATATGGTGCAGCCCCAGTTGTCACTGTGCTCCCTCGTTTTCTCTTTAGGATATGTACTAGAAGGGACTTTTTTCCAGTTTCTCACTCGAGTCACAGGTTCACTGTAGGGCATACCTTTCATATAACGTTGGGAACAGTTGCCCACCATTTCACAAATGATGTTCTATCCGTGATAAAAAACAACGAGAATAGTAGTACTGAGGGTTTTTTTTGCTGATGGGAGCTTCCTCCTTCACATATTATAGTTGATTACAGAAGGGCATGGAGCAGGTTTTAACCATTGTCTCTAAAATGACACTACATGCAGTTTGGTTTTGGCAACATCTGCATTTAAAGTGCATTCAACGCTAGTTCGGTCATCAGTGAAGTTTAGTCTTGCTAAACAAAGCCTGAAATACGCTGACTGCAGCAATGCTGTTTTAAGGCTTTACTAGTGTGAAATGTAGGGTCAGTACTTGTTCAGTAATACTTAGCTAATGACTTCACAGGAGCAGTGGTCATGTTGACGTCATTCTTTGGTAGAAAATGGATTTGAACTTCAGATGTACAATCAAAATATAAAGTTTAATTATGATTTCTGTTAGCAATTCATCTTGCAACTGTATGGAAACTAATTACTTGTCTGGAAAAAATTTGTAAGATTGGATTTAAATATAACAAAGGATGTTCTCCTTTTCAAAGATATGCTCCGTTCCATTTGGAGCTGCAGGTGACATTAAGGACAGCTTGATTTTTCAGCACTTCTCAAGATCGCTTGCACTACTTCTGACATGCCTTTAAATGCAAACTTTTCTTTCGTGAGTATGCGAGCTTCATTTTTTAGGGTGTTGCGTTAGTATGAGTTTAGAATTCAATAGAATTCTTTTTGTTAGTGAAAGTAGGAGTTGTGGAATCAAATGATGCAAGCATCTTTCATTCAGAAATGAGTAGCAGTACACACAAGAGAGCCTCTGTACACTTGGATGTGAGTTTCATCGTCTTACTGCTAAGAAATAAATCATTGATTCCTTGTTTATCCTGTTCTAAAATACCGATGTGCACACTGAATGTTTTCTCTAAGACAGTGCTAGTACTGCCATTCTAAGAACTGATTTTACCACCACTAGTCTGTGGAAGAGTCAGAATTGTTTCTGTGTATATGAACTGAATCTTTTAATTGAAAACAGCAGCTCTACACCCCTTATAGGATTTTCTTTTTCAACACAGAGCAGTAGCGTGTTTGTATGTGCTGTGTCTGGCTAGCTTAGGAAGTTAACTCTGTGAGTGTCCTAAATTGTCATCTAAGCAGCGCGGCTCCATTATGGGGATGGGAGGTCTGGAAAGGTCATTAGGAAGTAGTAGTGTTGAAAGTGTAGTGTAGGAATATTGTTTTCAGTTATCACTTATCTGGAGCAAGTCTGGACTGAAATTCTTCACTTTGAGGGCGCTGTCTGTTCCAATCTCTGATCTTGATTTGATATTACTGTATTGACCTCGTGTGGTAGCAGAAGAAACTTGCAAATATTTGGCTCTTTGCTTCGGTTTAAACTGAAGGTAACTATGGCTCTCCTGTTTTCAAGAAGCCTATTTTCTTTATAGTGCAGACATCCCCTCAGTGTACAATCCAGCATCTAAATGCCCACCTCTTCTTTATTTTGGCAGTAAAAAGCCTGATCTGATCAATGGATGCATCTTGCTGAGGCAGGCATGAACGCAAGAGCAACACTGCAATCAGCCGACTTCCTTGTTCAGGCCATGTGTAGCTATTTGTCTGTAGTCCTTCTGGCTGCTGTGACCAGTGAGTAGTAAGGAAGGTATTAAATAAAAGCAAACAGCGGAGGGTTTTAAGAAGTACATCTTAGAAAAGTGGTTCTTTTCAACAAAGCTCTGCTTCCTCATCTTTTGCTTCTCTGAGATGCAAGCTAGAATGTGTAGGATACCAGTTGGCTGCTGCTCTGAGAGAGACTATAATAGTCAGAGGAGAATTTTTTAAATTAGATTTAGAATAAAGTCCTTCAGGCTTCTTCTCATTAGCTTCTAGAAGAAAATGCTTTTTATTTTAAATGCTTTAACTACGACGTGCTTTCACTGTGAGTGGGATGCTTTTCTTTGAAAATTTTTATTAGGGCACTTTTAATGTGGGTAGTAACTCTTAGTTGGTTATGAAGTGCAATGTAGTTTGCTGTCATTGGCCATCTTGTTCCAAAAGGCTCTCTCTTCCATAAAGATACACTATTTATTAATCTTTTATCCTATATTATGTTTTTTGTGCAGTCCCTTAGGTTAGAATGGCACTGGTTGAGTTGTATTGGTAAGATGGATGCCCCCAGAATGCAGGCTTATATCCAGAAGTAAAAAGAGAACTTTCTGTCTGATGATTTATTAAAGATGCTATATCGGAGATCTCTTGGATCACAGAAGGAAAGAAGATTTAAAGATCTAGCAAAGTATGCTGGCTTTCAAAATTCAGCAGTCAAAAGCTGGGTATAGTTGGCTGATCTGGATTTCCTGGGGCAAACAATAGCTTGAATTTCAGCTTAGTGCTGCCTGGAAAGGATATAGAGCATCAGTTCATGGCCACTAATGGCTCAAGTTGCAAATATCTGTATAATGTAGCAGCTGACATGCTGCTTTAAAGAAACCTCTGGTAGGATGCATTGCAGTTTTCCAGTCTGACAAACATGTGTCTTCATCTTTCTGATTCTCATCATTCCAGCCATGACTACGTTATCGATGCTTTTCTGAGATGTAGTGGTACTCACTCTGTTTCCCAGATAAGCATGGGATAGGTTGTGACATGAGTCAAGTGGTTCATTCTGCAGCTCAGGGACTGAGCCCATGATCTAGGCTGTTCTTCGTGGGTTGGAAAATAGGATGCTGTCTTTGCATTGTTTGGAATATTTTAACATATAAAAAAGCAGCTTTTTTTTTTTTTTTTTTTTTTGAATCCAGGGTTGCTGATGTTCCCATAATATCTACTGTTGCTCATCTGGCGGGGTCATACCTCAATATTGTTATCTATGTTCCATTTCCTACAAGCATATACATGTTCTCTCATGTTTGAATTTAATCAAGTCGTCTTTTTTTCACGACCTTAGCTATAGATACTGAGGCAACCCCAAGGCTGCTTGTTGGGAAAGATACAGAGCTGAATAGTCCTGTTCTTCGTAGCAGCTGCCTATAGAAGCATATAACTTGTGCAAAAGATTCCCTGAGTTTTCATTAGACGCTGCAGCCTTTTCCCTGGAACAGTGTATGTTGCTTGTCTATTCATTACAAAGGCTTGTGAGGGTGATGAGCTGCAGAAGAGCAGGCTGTTTTCTTCTGTCACCCTTTTTAAGGTTACCCGGAGTAAGTCATGGGCCAAAGAACATTTGTTACAACACTGAGATACCAGGGTTTTAGCCTGCTGTTGGAGAAACATTTCTCCATTTTCATCTATTCACTTAGTATTAGTGAGGCATAGAAACTCATTGGTGAAGTGCTTGGTTTTTGTTTTTGTTTTTTTAAAGAAACACTGAGAATGGATTATCAGTTCTGTTGGGTAGTTCGTAACTCTTGCTTTCCTAATCTGTTAACCAGACAAATCTCACCAAATCTTACTGTGTCTTAAATATCAGTAAATTTTTTTGCCAGGTTGTGTTTGCTTGTGTACCAGGGGACAAGTTTGGTCTCTGTGTGGAGTAATTCTCAGATTCTGTAGAGTGCTAGGTTAGATCTCAGTGTGGAGTATCTCTCAGGTTCTTTAGAGTGTTAGGTTAGCTCCTCTAACCAAATGCTCAGTTTACAACTGTTTACTCAGATACTTTGATGTTTTCACTGCAGATCATGGGTTTGGTATCTCTGCGAGCATGTGGAGATGAAGGACCTGGACGTACTCTCTCCACTGTTAAGTTACCTTGTCAGAGATGGAGAGAAGTCCAGTTGTGAATTTTGAAACTTTTTAATTTTGCCATGCAAAGGAGTTACAGACTGGCTTCAAATGTGTTTGTGATACAAGTGATAGTTAACAAGAACAGAGATTGCAGCAGCTAGTGTTTTACATTGAGGTGCTCACATTTAAGATACGTGAGAGGCCCAACTTAATCACTAATGCCTATAATGATGCTATGATATACTGTTGTTTTATAGTTTTGTTGGAAGCTATTACGAAGAATGGAAGTACTGCTGGGGGAGGCGCTTACTGCCGAAAACCAGCCAGTAGCAATGATCAAAGTAAGCCCAATAGCACGAAGGAGGGCAATGCATCTGCTGCAGGTGAAAGTGGAAAAGGCTACACCAAAGACCAAATGGAAGGAGTATACAGGTATGGCCTTGCTTAATACATCACTACTTTTCATTCTGTGTGTTACGTACCTATGCTTTCAGGTGTAGCATCTGAAGAAGCAACAGAAAACAGAAGCTTAGCTGAGAGTGGTTACTTGTTCGGAACTGTAACCACAAGAAATTATTACTGTGTTCGGACACAGTAAAAGAAAGATGATACTCAGCTACGTGAAGTAACGTGGATGATTTTAAAAATATACCTAAAATAATTAATTAGATTTCATGGTAAATGGAAGTTGTGTTGAAAAGTCTATAGTAAAACTTGTGGGACAGTGTTACTATTAATTGTTTTTATAGTCAGCTATCTAATTTTGCATGGCATGCTCACTCGCAAAGTTAATCTTGCTGTTCAGGCTGGTCTTAGACCAGTGTTAAAAACTGTTTTGTTCTGGAAGTACAGTGCTTCTTCTGAGAAGCACTGAAGCACATAGTCTAAGGTGCATTTATAAACTATCTGGACTTCATGCAGCATTACAATATTAAGAAGGGACAACAGCAGAAAAGGAGAATGCAAGAAAGGAAACAAAGGTCAGTAGAAATGTGTTTTTGAGGCGAATAGCTCTTCAGTCATGTTATCATTCCACACTTCTCCATAGGAGTGAGAAAAATATTGTTTGGGGTGTGCTTTGGTTTTTGCTAATGAAATGTTGATCTAGCCTCTCTAAAACTGCGCACCTCAAAACCTGCCTTTACTTTCAGATAAACATGGCCCAAATATTTTCAGGAGAGTTCAAAGAAGGGAAATCCAAAGGTCACTGTCTCATAGTGTGTGTAGACTGGATGACCTGTTGTGCAGAACTGACATTTGTGTGGTAATTTTTTGATGTGACATGTATGTTGCTGTTGTTACTATCTTGGGATCTTTTCCTGATGTTCAGTGAATAAGGAAGAAGATGCCTTTCTTTGATAAAGCAGCAGTGCGTTCAGTCAGAAAGAGAACAGTGTCTGGCATGATTATAGTCATTTGTGTGGCTATTTAGTAAAACTTTTCATTTACTGTCTTCTCTCTGCATCATTGATGTTGTTGACCTTCATGGTACATTTATGTAAAATCTGAGTAAGAGCGTTGGCTGTGATCTGTGTGCACGCAGATGAGCATGTGGGCATGTGGAGTGGAATATCCAGTAAAAATTCCTTCTGTAAAATGAGGCTTAGTGTAAATTAAGACATGAAGGCAAGTTTTCAGAAAGCAGCAATTATGGCTGTGTTACTGCCAGTATTCACTCACCCGTGACGTGCCATTCTGAGCTGCAGTCTGCTTTGACATCAGGCTCCCTGCAAGTTCTGGTTTTTGTTTGCTTGTTTGTTTATTTTACCAGAAAGTAATGTTCCCTGCTGTGTCTTGCCTAAAACGATGCTGCAGAGCCAGCTTTCCTCCATGGTATGCTTCCATGATATTGCTTCCTGGAAGGGGCTTACTAAATACCAGATAAAATCAATCTAATTTAGGGAGATCAAAACCAGAGATACTTGTGGAAGTTACACACTGAGGGTGATGTTCATGCAACATTGATTCTTAGTGGTTATTTCAACAGTATATTTTGTGAATATAAAATCTGGGTTTTTAAAACCTCCACAGATTTTTGCAAATAAGTAATTGCAATAGTTCACAGAGCAACCTGTGATTGTTTGTATTTTATATACAACTTATGAAATCAGTTATTAAAACATTATCTTGACCTTAGCCAGATACTGGTTGTTTAGTTTAGCGGTTCATAAATGTTTGGAGAGAGACAGACTTCTGGTGTAGAAGTGCAGTAACCAGCAAAGGAAGCCCCTAGTCGTGTTGGAAGTTTTGAAGAATTTGTCACGTTTTCTGTTAGTGACATCAACATGCCACTTAATAAATTGGTGCTGAAGAAGAAAAAGATTGTGTGTTCCTTGCCAAGGAGAACAGGATTAAGTACAAACAGTGGGCTAAAACTCAATGGAAAAATATAACGCATTCAGTAATGATAGCTAAGAGGAAGCTCATATTTAAACCACAGTGAGAATGAGCTTTTTAGTTGGAAACGTGACAGTCTGCACATGTTTTTGCTTCATCAGACCTCAGACTTTTCCAGTTAAATGAAACATGTCCCTCTTGGGCGGATATTCTTCAGTGTCAAGCTTGTGACCACCATATGCTTCTGCCCTGTCATAGCCAAACAGTTTTCAGACCTTTGAATTGGTTACAGAACTGCAGTGTGAAAAACGTAGTTTTAAGTTGTGTTTCATGCCTGTTAGCAAGTTAAGAAGTCTTAAATTATTTGTTAATTCTTAGTCTTTCCGTTAATTTGACTCTGTCAAACTACACTGTTTTGTATGCTTATGATTTGAAAGATGGTCATTATCTTCAGGTATTCTTCTCTAGGAATTTTTGGTTTTGTGTTAGTAATTGAGTATAGACTGAGCGAAAGCACTAGAGATGTAACTGCACATGCCATGTACAACCCTTTCTTATAGGCGTTAGTGAGCTCTAGAACAGGGAAACAGATTGGGAGCTCTCTGACTTGGTATGCCTGGTGTTGGCCAGCAATCTTTTGTTTGCTTGTCACAGGAGACTTAAGAAGCATAGTGAAGACACACTTGGAGCGGTGTAACTAATTAATCTGCCTTACTTTTCAGGGTTACTCTAGTAATGCAGATAAATGTGAGTACAAACAAGCACCTGAGTGCTGTTTTTATTTCCACATACACAGGGGACACTGATCACTAGCAAGCTGCCACAACACTTCTGTAGAACATTGCATGAGCTTGCAAACAAGTTACTCGGCTGGGAAAAGCGTAAGATGCAATACCCTTCCACTGATTGCATAAGTGCTTTGCAAGAAATGAGCTCCCTATTTCAGTCTGACAGTTTGAAGGTTGAGGTATTCAAAAGCGCTTTTTTTTTTTTAAATGAAATGCTTTGAAAATACCATCTGTATGCATGCATCTTTTTCTTAAATGCATTTTGTCCCCAAAAGCTGGATCAGCTAGCCTTAACACTTTAGGTGACCTGCAGATCAGAGATATGCAGCAATATATTAGGGCCAGCAGTAGACTTTTACATTCTTATTAGGGCAAGTGCTCTAGAAGTCTCTAAACAGATCCTGTCTGAGCAGTGTCAGCTTAAGCGCATGAGAATCACATGGATGACAAAAAAGGGAAAACTTGCTTTTGGCTTCTGTAGTCTTTTACTTAAAGCACTTCCTAAAATGTTTCATATAGGTTGATGGCATTTTTGTGGAGATAAAGAAATGAAACCTCTGTGTAAGAAAGAAAATGTAAAGTTTTTTCTTCTGGTTAACTGTAGAAGTGCTGATTAGGATGACAGTTGTTAAGGAGTTCTTATTTATAGGATCTGCCTTTTCATGCCAAGGGTGCAGAGACTTTGGAAAGGCTTTGTGGACCAACATGAAATAAAAAATAAAAAATCAATTGCCTGCTGTTTATTAATCTTTACCATGTATTTTTATGCTTTCAAATTTGTGTTATCTGTTATCTGCATGATTTGAGGAAAAAAAAAAGATTTGGAGCTATAGATAGGTTGTGTACTTTATACCGGTTCCCTTTAAATGATCTCAAAGAGATCATATGATGTCCATTGCCTCTTTTTAGTAGATGAACTATAGCATATACTTCCATATTACTTTTTCGATGAATGAAAAATAACTGCCATGACTAGTAATACACTAGAGTTGGATTGTTGTCTTGTGAAAGCTGTGTAGGAATATTGCTTTTCCCTCTCTGCTAGTGCCTGACCCTTGGAAGAGCACAAGATTTGTATTTGGATCTTTGAGCTAGAACCAAAACAAACTAATATAGGAATGGGTTCTGTAGGAACCTTGAAAGGCAGGGTTAAATTTCATCCAGTAATGGTCAAGAATAATCAGCAGCTTGATAGGAATTCCTTGAGTAAACAAAACAAAAAAATCTCTCTACACATTTCATGGATCAAACTGTAAGGAATGCTGGCTGTGTGACTGACAGGAAAAAAATGCAGACCTTCTGCAGACTTCTGCAAGTTCAGCAAAAAGAGATATATTGTTACTTTTTTAACATGAAGCCAAGAAAGTAATTAAAATGAAATCATAGGTTCGATCAACTAATCTTGAAATTAAAAAAAACCCACACCACCGCAAAGCAAAGGAATAAGGGCACACTTTTAATTAGGCTGCTAGAACTGCTTTGAATTGTTGAAGTATCCAGCTGAATGGTTAAGAAAGTCAAGATAGAAATCACTGTCATGAGGTCTGTCATAGAAAGCACAGAAGAAACAGAATGCCTCAATCTACACTTTAATAGTTAAGCTACACTTTTTACAGTTAAGATTTTAAATTTAGTGAAAAGTGTGCTGATGTGACCACAGAGCTGGATATTTCGTGTAATAAACACAGGAGAAACAGTGTGGCTGAGTGCCTCCAAGGAGAAAGTACCAAGTCTATTAGCCTCATGTATTATTGAATCTGTAAGTAGAATGGAGATATTAAACTTCTGGGGCATACTAGGGGTATGCTGATACCAGCTTGAATTCCTCATCAACGCTGTTGATGACTCCTCTCTTTGCAGTCCAGAAGCATCGTTTTCAGACTACATTTCTGGCATCCAAACTATGACTGGCATATTCCCAGTTCAGCTGCAAGACGCCATTTGCATCAGGCTTGCTGGCATCACTGGAAACTTGAGCCTATGTAAAAACTGTTTTGTGTTTTACCGTACTTTTCTGCTCACCGGTGGCATCAGAAGTCAGTCAGTGTAGCTTCCTTTTGCACATTTCCTCATTGATAGTATTCACACTGCTGCACACTGTGCTGCTCAGTTTAGATTACCATCAGGAGAAATAACTGTGGCTCCAATCCGGAGTTTTTGGAGATTGTAATCAAAATATTTGTTGTTTGGTATATCTCTGTGCACGTGCACAGAGGTTTTGAAAGGCCCTTTGAAATATGTTGTAATTCTGGTAGTCAAAATTTTGTAATTACTGATCGCTCTGGATATTTGATATGGAAATGCAAGCAGGTTTGGTTAACCTGATAAAAGCTGCTGATGCTGACCTAATCTGAATTGTAGATTTGAAAAGCGAAACAAGAAGCAGAGCAATTGGATCACATCATTTTGTAGGCACAGGAGAACCAGTGCTGGTAGCCCCAGTATTTCTGCAGGGGAAAGCAGACATTTTGGGATTTTCTCTGTGTTCAGTGATCGGAGCTTGGAGAGGAGTGCAGGAGCAGACAGAGATGGCTGTTGCAGCACTTTGAAATGGGCTGACCACAGGTGGCTTGTCAACTGCAAAGTGGAATAGTGGAGGTTTACCAGTCGTGCTGAGACTCCTCTGTCAACAGGCTATGGATGAAAGCAGGCCATCGCTTCCTGTGACACATTTTGAGAAGTCCACTTTCAAAAAGTCAGGTGTTTTTTCAGGAACATCAAACACTCTCCTAAAACAGCCAGCAAAACTGCTAATCAGGAGGACGTTGCTGGGGGGGTAGCAATTCAGCAAGAATGGAAATCAGCTAAACAACATAAGTAATTTGAGAGTGATTTGAAACAGAAGTAATCCAACCAGGAATCAAAAACACAAGAAACGCAGTTCCCCAAAATAAAACAACACAAAGCAACAACCTTGAAATAAGCCAGAAATAAACAACAGTGACAACAGTTCAATACGAAAGGGGGCAGTCCCTAAGCGAGTAATGTGTAAATTGCAATTTTAAAAAGAAACAACTGTGTGGGGTTTACATACGCAAGAAAATAAGCACTGTGGACTACAACACCTTAAGAGCAGTGAAACCAAACAAAAACAAGTTTGAAATGTAGCGTTTGGAAAGCAAGTTGTTCATGCTGAGAGTGCTGCAGGAGAGAGGTTTTAGATGCAGATAAAAAACACAAGTAACATCAGCGATCAGCATTTTCCAAAACATCTACTGATTTTCCTCTAAGTTTTCCCAGCCTCTGCTGGCCTGTGATGTGTGGCTGGGAATAGGAGGCAAGTGGGTGGGGGAAGAATCGCTCCCATCCATCTCTCCTGCTCTGATAAATTTCCACAGGACAGCTCAAGGTTCCAGGCAAGGGGTTCTGGCAGAATGGAGAATCATACCTCAGTCTACAGTATCAGCTGGCTTAGAGATAGTGGTGAGGGATATGTCTAGTAAAGATCAAAGCTCAGAAGTTGGGCATGGTTTCCACCAGCTCTGAGCAGCTAGAGAGAAGTTTCTCATCTCAAGGGATGGTGGCAGTGTGGGGGAAGAGGACTGAAGCCTTAGAGAGTTTTTGCCACGCCCGTGGTCCCCATCGCTTCAAGATGAAGGAAGGAGGCAGTGTGTCAGCCCCCAGTGGGCTGGGTTGAGTGCTCCAGCCCTGCTGGAGAAGCCTGGGGTAGAATTGAGCCATTAGCCTGTAATGATTGCCTTGAGTTCTGATCAGTAAGAGAAGTGCTGGCAGCAGTCGTTAACTCTCTCCCTGTAAGAAACTGTGTTGATAAGAGTTGGCAATGGCTAGGTACTAGCTACTTGGGGTCCAGGCGCTTTTTGTCCTGCAGAGGAGAGTTTTGTATGATTCCTTTGCTACTGACAGAAAACCATGACAGCCTTGAAGTAGCAAAGGAATCATACAAAACTCTCCTCTGCAGTAGAAAGGAGGGTAGTGCTGCAGGCACTGTTGCTGTAAGTGTGGCCATCCTGATGGGAACGTGCAAGGGAGAGTAAAAGTCAGAGGTCAGCACAAATCCACAAAGGCTTCTTTAAGTTTGGTTGTTTAGGTTATGAGGGTGAGTGGATAAA
Organism: Numida meleagris; assembly: GCF_002078875.1. Classification (NCBI taxonomy): domain Eukaryota; kingdom Metazoa; phylum Chordata; class Aves; order Galliformes; family Numididae; genus Numida; species Numida meleagris. The sequence continues at coordinate 65,842,497 of NC_034412.1, read as the reverse complement.
AGATGTGCTTGAAATATTAAATCCTAGCTTCATACAGAATTGGGAATGTTGGAATGGAGATGTTTGTGTATTTGCAGATTTTTTTGCTTGACAAAGTGGACATTAACAAAAACATGCAAAGAGAAATGTGTTGTACTTCTGCTGAACGTTTGTTTCTTGTCAAATAACAGCTCATTCATGGACCAGGTTCAGGCTAGCTGTTGTGTGGAGTGTAGTTACATTCTCTTCTGAGGGCGAGTGCTGTGTGACCCCAAGGCAGGTTCCTGCCTGCACTTTCTCCTGAAGATGTAGCTCTGGTTTGACACACTGGCTCTAAGCAGAACATGGGCGGATCCTGACCTGCACATCTTCTGGTCAATGCTAACCGTTCCTGCTTTCCCCGTGAGGATTGTTCACCGTAGGACTTCTGCTGGCCATGAATGGGAGGAAGGTTTTGGGGATTAGAAGAATAGGTTGACATTTCTTGGGTTGTTCAAGTTTTTTTCCCCTCCTGCTTTTTTTACTGTCTGTATCTCAGACAGTTGTGAAAGAAGCACGTATCAGGTCTGCTCAGAAGTAAACTTTATTTTTTTTTCCATGTTTTTTATTTCTGTGAGAAAGGACCATATGCTTTTGGGGGAAGAACTTGTTGATAGTTCAGATTCTGAATTACCGAAGAGAAGAACTTAGATCAGGTGCTGATGCAGCAATTTTGTGAAATAAAAGCTTAATCTGATACTGTTAGACTTTTAAATAAAGCTCTACAATGTTGATACATTTCATAAGTCACCCAGGTCTTGAAGCTAAAGATGAATGGATCTGTGGATAGTTCCAAAATTTTCCTTACTGTACAAATTAACAAACAAAGGTTTCCAGTACTCAGAGTGTAATTTAATATATTTGCTTTCCTTTCCACTCCTTCTTGATGATGGATTCATCACGTTCTTTTTAATTAGCATTATCAGCATCCTAACAGAAGCTTATTAAATGTTACTTCAATATAATGAGCTGTATTTATTTCACAGGATGTTCATGTTGGCCACAGCCTGCATACGTTCACTTCAGAGCTCTTGTGTGCATTACGTGGAGACTGCTGTAAAAGCTCATGTTATTTGAATGCTGAAAAAGGGATCCCTCAAATGAAGCTTGATTTGCTCAGTCCGTGAACTATGAAGGACCACACACGATGGTGTGGTTGTACTTCTGATGCATTCCCTTAATTACAGAGTCCCCATTCTTTCATGAAGCTGCCAAATGCTTGCTTACCCCCTTTTTTCCATTTGACTACTCTGTATAGTCTTTGTAACACTAAACCCATATTTATGTTGAAATATGTGCATTTAAAAGAATGTGGACACAGTTACAGCCATGTAAAGAGGCTGATGCCAGCTTTTTAAGTAGTTCTGGATGTAATTGCAATTTCTTGCTCAGACCAGCCCTTTTGTTTTGTTCTTCACCGAATGTTAGCGTGTGTCTCATTTCTGCAGTGCAGTTCTGTGGTTCAGCCTTTTTTTTCTGAGTTTATGAACTCTTCCCTAGGTAACTTTTTATCAATTGTTTTGTTGGTTTTTTTTTAATCAAAACTTAACAAGATTGATTTCAAGATGTATTTATTTGTTTGGTCATTTCTTCCTACGTACATAGAGTTCTCTCTATCCGCTGTAACTGCAGTTGCTCTCCCCTGGGTATTGTAAAGCATGCCAAATCTAGTTTTTTAAGAGTTTTAAAAAATGCTATATTGAGTATTTGAGATGAATTAAATCTAATTGCAGGAACTGGTCTTGGGTTTTGTTGTTGTTGTTCTTTTAATTTATAAACAGTTTGCTAAGATTCAGGTGCCTTTCTAGGTGTTCTCACGTGCCTTATTTCCCTCAAAAGTGACTGCTTGAATGGTGCTATCACTTGACATTTGTTTGGAGAAGGGGAGATATTGTTTGTTTATATCATGCATAACAAAATGCATTTACTGTTGAGACTGAAAACGCATCTTTCTACCTGTTAGTTCTGCAAAATAAATTTGGAATCTTCAATTTATGCATTATTAACAGCAATATTCACGTAATTGAAGATGAAGAACTTCTATAGTATTTGCAGACAGAAAGCTTTTCTTACGACTTTTGTAGCTGCACAATACAGGTAGAATAAATTGAATGTATGGGGTAAGTAATTTGGAGCACAATACTTAATGGTGTTCAACATTGTGCTTATTGTGAAAAATGGCATTCTTTGTTACTCGGGAATTTTTTGTGTATTTTGTATTGAAAGTGACAATTGTACTGTATTGCATCAGTGCAATGTATTGCCTCATTTGTAAGTGTTCTAACCTACTCCTTTTGCATATTTTTGGTTACTCTATTTTATTTTATTTTATTTTGCAGTATAAAGAAATATAAAAATTATTACGAAGTCCTTGGGGTATCAAAGGATGCAGGTGAAGAAGACCTAAAGAAGGCTTATCGAAAACTTGCTTTGAAATTTCACCCAGACAAAAACCATGCACCTGGAGCAACAGAGGCTTTTAAAAGTAAAACACCATTTTTACTTAAACTTTATTTTATGATTGAACTCTGTCAATTTAAAAGGAATTCATCTGCACTGGTAGATTGTCCTTCTATATAAAATTGTCAGTGTAGTGTTCCGTAGCTAATATTAAACTGACCTTTTTATCCAAGGTAATGTTTGACCTTTATTGTCTTAGCATATGCATAGAAGTTGCAATGGAGTTGAGTTTGTTTTCAGAGGACTGACTGTAATTTTCAGGTACAGGGAAAGGATACTAAAACTTGCTTTGTGAAATCCAGTTGCAGTTTTTTGCTGTTATTCATTTGGACTAAATGTAGTCTGTTGATTCTTACTGTCAGTTGAAGTCGGTTCAATGCAATATCAGTACGTATGGTATGATTATTCAGGTTATTTTTGGTATTATAGCATTTGCCATTACTTTGGCTTCTGCAGTACTTGCATCAAGAATGGCTATTTGGGTGAAGAATAGTAGTTATTTGGAGTAAATGTCAGTCCTTGAAAGTGCATTATTATTTTTAAGAGCAATAGTAGTACACTGAAAAGGGCAGTTGACACTTAGTGGTTGCTGTGTTGCTTTAGTTGGATATGGAGCTTGTAGTGCATGATATTGTGTTATGAAACTGATTTCTAGTGTAAGCATTGACGTTGGCCCATCAAAATATCCTGACTGAATATACAAAATGGGCATGGACATATTTAGTTTAATATTGCTGAAATGAAAATAATTTTACTAGGTATACATTTGAATCTATGACATTGGTATTTGAGCATAAGGAAAACACCGAGGTAATGTTTGCATGCAAAAGGCAGTTTTTACTGAATTGTGTACCATGCTAAATTACCTTTTTTACCTTTTCCTTAGAATTCCTTGTATGTAGAATTCCTTGTGAGTAGCTTTTTCTTTTTCCATACAGAAACACTTATTCAGACATGCCCGTGAATAGTTCCCCTTAACTGTTTCTTTGGTCAAGATTTACAGTCTGATCGTCAGACTGTAAGGCTGCCAAGCTTTGCCCCATGCAAGGAGAACTGTGCAAGAAAAGCCTTTTGAAGAATACAGGCTTCAAGTCAGATACAGAAGAAGAAAAATATGAATCTATAGGAAAAGATCTTGCATAAAGGACAATCTGACAGTGGTTCTTCTGTATTTTTTTCCTTTGTGAAGTTTATTTACAGACATTTGAAAAACTCTGGAGTAAAACTCCTACACTGGGAGGGAGGGGGTATGAGGGTAAAAAAAAGAAAGAAAATAAAAATCCCAAGCAAAACTTCTGATACAGATGTAAGGAGTAATTATAGTAGCACGTTAACAAATCCAGATATATCAGGGAAGTTTCTCAGTAAATATAAAAGATATATTATTCTTATAAAATTGTCTCCTGCATTAGAAATTAAATAATTAAATAGTTCTTCCTTATTAGTAGCATTTAAAATAATTTTTGAAATCTTGGAATTTGGTATCTTACTATTTAATCTTTTATTTAACATCAGTACTTTGGTCACATTTGTTCTCTTGGCCTCAGTTTTGCTTTTCGGTTCTTAACTGGATGAATGCCTGAGCAGAAAATTTCACTGATTAAAGATTACTTTTCTTGCATTGATATTATTGTCATCTTATTGTATGGCTGCGTAAATGTGTCGTTTAGTTTGCTTTTAAAGCTGCCAGATGAGCTTCTAACATCCAGCCTAAGAAAAGGTTTCATAATAATATTTGAGGAAAAAATACTTTATTTTAAGGAAAGATCACATTAGAAAGCAGAATTTATTGTTAAGACCTAAGCAAGTACTTTGTGTGATGCTATCCTCCAGTACTTCTGTTGTATTAAGGAATCCTCCTTGAGGTCTTATTTTAGATTGAGGAGTTTGTGTGGAAATAATCACTTTTAATCTCTTTGAATCTCTTTTGTCTTTAAGTCCTTTATTTAAAGAAAACTATATTTAAATCAAATCTGTTTTGAATTAGCGTGAAATAATCAAAAGCAAATAGCAAAGCATGCTGACTGTACTGTGAGAGTACAGTGTCTTCGCTTTCTCACCCAATTAATATTTCATAAATTTTTAACTGTTGAAAAAATCTTGGTTTTTTTTATTACCAGTTTTATCCTTTACTGATTAACAGAATAACCTTGTAGCAGTATTTGGTATTATTATCTTACTTGCTCTCAGGTTTCATTTCTTCGGGTCGTCTTCTCCGTTTCATGGAATTATTAATGATTATTTCTGAGGGCATCTAAAAAGGCCCAAAGATAAGACTCATTAATGTTGTCTTGGATTGGATAATGTTGAAAGCATCAATTATTCAAAGCCATAGTCTTATTTGTCTGTGTTGAGGTTCTTATGCTGCACCTTTCACAAACTTTTAATGACGGAAGGCTTTTCAACATGGAAAACATAATCCCTGTGCCTTGTGTTGATGGGGTGCAAAATAAGCCTTTTTTTGGAGAGACCTCGAGGAAAGCAGAAAGGTCTTAGTGAACACACATCTGAGTGAAGATTATTCATTGACTGTCAACAAAAGACTTAAATCTGCAAGACCTTTATGTCTGCGCACAGCAGCTGGGGTCGAAGCTTGGAAGGCCAACAGTCCTTGTGGTCTTTTCACGCTGATTCTTCCTGTACCCACCTGAGTTCATCCCTTTCTGCTTCCAAAATGACAGTTGTTCATTTGTGATAATGTAGCATGATTGGAGACAAACATTCAGGCCAGTCTGAGGAGCATACAGGTTCTTGTAATGCATACATATTGTACTCTTCATATTCCATCATGCAAAATTTTCTGTTATTAATGTACTCCATAAAATATCTTTAGTAGTGTATGAATGTGAAATTGACAAATTACTGCTTACCAAATGAAACCAAAGAAACCTGCTGAGTCTATGATGCTTCGAACTTTGCAATTACCTAATTTCAAAACTTTCCTTATAATGCTTGATTTTTTTTTTCTCAATTGCAGCGAGAGAGAAAATTTCCACAGAAGTAGGTGTTCCTCTAGAAAAACGAACAAAACTGCCCTACCTTCGGCCTAGTTCAACAGGATAGAAGGTGTTTTGAATAGTGTTGGTGGGAAACCTAGTAGAAGCTATGCTACAAAAAGCAAGAGATGTCTCTGAATCTTTCTGTATTGTTGATGATTAGTAACATACAGTAAAGGACGTAAGGCTCTGCCTGTTCTTGACTTTGAAATTGTATTTCTTCCTTGCTTCAGAAATAGGAAATGCGTATGCTGTGCTGAGTAATCCAGAAAAACGAAAGCAGTATGACCTTACAGGCAATGAAGAGCAAACATGCAATCACCCTAGCAATGGTAGATTCAACTTCCACAGAGGCTGTGAGGCTGATATTACTCCAGAAGATTTGTTCAACATGTTTTTTGGAGGGGCATTTCCAACAGGTATTCATCAACGTAGTAATGGGGATACAGTGGTATTGCTCAGTGGCATTAGAGTTTCAGACATTCCAAAGCGGTAAAATTACTCCAAACCCCCTCCTATGTCCAACTCTTAAGTTTGTTGTTCATCAGTTTGCATTTCCCTGAAATCTTGATATATCCCGAAAATGTGAGTTGAGTTCTGTAGAATTTCTGTAGTGAAATAGTAAACCACTTATTTTAGAGTCTAAAATACTTAACTAACTACTTTGGAATCGTAAGATATCTTAAAGCTGGTTTATTTTATGTACCATCATGCAGTGATGTTAAATTCTCTATGTTGTTGCTCCTATATTGACCTCTTAAATGGTTTCTTTTACATTTCAAATATGGATATTTCTTTCCGTAGGTAGTGTGCATTCATTTTCTAATGGTCGTGCTGGCTACAGCCATCCTAATCAGCACCGCCAGAGTGGACATGAGAGGGAGGAAGAAAGGGGTGATGTATGTTTAAGCACCATTGACTCTAAACTGTGGATTGTGATATTTGCTTGTATTCACTTTCAGTAGTGTGATTGTGTAGCAGCTCTGTACTGTAGAGGAAAATTTATATGTGCCAGTTACATATTTGAAAATGTTGGCAAGTGGCAGTCGTACTGATGCGGCAAATAGACACAGATTTGAGAAGATAGTAGCATATTTTTTAAATCTGTTATATACCACTATCATACTAGTGACCGGTCGCTAATCCTTGCCTGCATTTAAAAGTTGATTTGGGCTGAAGTAAGAATGGTGCTTTTGAATTATATATAGACTTATGTAGTTATATACGACTGTGTCAATGAGACCAAAACATCAAGTACTTGTGACTGAATTCAGATATTAATTTAGCACTTGCTTGTGGCTACATGTTAATCGATGAACTCTGGCAGCATCGCACCCCATGAATATTGTGTATGCACTGGAAATTAAGACAGCACTTAACTGTTTGCAGCTTTGTAGTTAATGTCTTATAACAGCCTTTGATACTGAAAGCAGAAAGTCATGCTTAGAATTACATTTTACCAAATGTACCTGTTTACTTAATACTGTTTTATGAGATACCTGAATCTGTTCTTTTTCCTTAGGGAGGTTTCTCTATGTTCATTCAGCTGATGCCTGTTATTGTGCTGATCCTTGTCTCCTTGTTGAGCCAGCTGATGGTATCTAACCCTCCTTACGCCTTATACCCAAGATCGTAAGTAATGTTCAGTTACCTTCATTTTAAACAGGGAACGACGTTGTAATCACCCTCTGCCAGTTAGAAGCATTTTAGGGAGCCTTCCATTAGTTGGTCCTCTGTTTCCCATGGCAACGGAACAGAGGGAAAGTGTAGATGAAGCTGAAGTGAAGCAAAACAAAACTTTTAAGGTTAGTACTAAGAACATGCTGTGCAAATGTAGCAGAGAAAAAAGGTCAGCAATGCCTGAGTTTAGGACATCTTTTAGTATGAGGCAGAGGTGTTTGCATTTCCTGTGTATTTAATCAAATCCTGAAAACCGCTGTGGCTCATTATTCTTTTAGGGGTCATCTATGCTTATAGCAAGAACAGTGCTTGAAGAAAACTTTCTCATTCTTGTTCCAGTTTTGAACTAGATTAAGGGCTAGAGAAATTGTCTGTTCTAGATGATGATAAAATAGTATATCTCTGTTTTCTCTCAAAGGATTCTGATGGTGAAATTTAACTGTTTTGCACAGAAGAATACATATGTTTTTTTCTTAAAGGAAGTGACTTGTTAAAATATCAAGTATGCAGCTAGCTAGCAGACTCAGTCCACTCACAGCTGTTTTAATGGTCCTCATTTCCTTCTAGAGCTCTCATCCCCACAACAAAAGGCTTCTTTTCTCCTTTGTTATTTCTCATAGTTCTTTATTTCCAGAATATGATGTTCTCTCTTCTGCATCTAAGCTATTGTGAAGTGTATTAACACTTGTCTGCCAAAATGTTTGCGGGCAGTCCTTGATTTTTAATCCACAGAATGCCAGCAGGAAGATGGATTTGTCAGGGGTTGCAGAATACACACTGGAATGGAGATGCCTATATTGGGTTGTCACCTGTTTTTTGTTGGCTTCTTTTTCTTTTGAGTTTGAATGAAATTTTCTATTGTCAAAGCTTAAATATGGCTAAAGAGGTGTGAAACAAGTGTATTACTAAATTGTTTTTTTCCAGATCAAGGATGAAAACACCAAAAGTTTAGAGGATTTGGAAGATTATACAGCCATTCATTTCAGTATTTGTCTTGAAATGGCAAATTCAGTGATGTGCTGGTGTTCTTCTGTAATGTCAGTATGTTTTAAAAGCGAATTTGTGGTATAAAAAAATCAAATATCTAGTCTCTCTCTCCCTACCTCCTTTTTTTGGCAGAAGTACAAGGCAGACGATTAAAATGCAGACAGAAAATTTGGGTGTTGTTTATTATGTCAACAAGGACTTTCGAAATGAATATAAAGGAGCATCATTACAGAAAGTGGAAAAGAGTGTGGAAGAGGATTATGTGTCCAACATTCGTAATAACTGTTGGAAGGAGAGGCAGCAAAGTAAGTTTGGTAATTCATGAAATAATGAATTACTTAAAAAAAAAAAAAAAAAGATTGTCTCAGGCAAGAATGGAGAACTTGTATTATTCATATATCTGGACAAGAAAACAAGGGTAAGGTTCCCTGCTGTTTCCCACCTCTCGAGGTGTCACTTAATTTTGCTGTCATTTATTCAGTGACCTCACACCCATCTACAAATCATCGGTTATTTTAACCTGTTATCTGCGATGATTTCTTAGAAAACTAACAACTGCAGTGAATTGATAATGAGAATAAATTGTTTTAAGTTAAGGATGAAAGGTTAGAATTCTTTTGCATTGTTTTATCATGGTGGTACCTTTAGTATTGTGTATCATCCCTGGGTGCTTTAATGTAAATAAAACAAAAGCTCACATAGATATTTCCAGAGAGGGAGAAGATAATCTGCCTTGGACAATGGTACAAATAAACACTTTTCCAAGCAACAAAGGACACCCAATATGTCATGTAAAACATTGTAACCTAAAAATCAGTGCTTAATCTTTTGCCAGTGCTGAGTGGGTCCTTAGCTATATAATCTTTGAAAACAGTCCTTTTAGCTTATCGGCTGTGGTGCCATTCTAGTTTAATATTATACGAGGAGCTATTTTCTTGCAGGAGAGGCAGCCTGGAATTTGGTTTTAAAGCATAAGAATACTGAATAGCATCTGCCATCTCCAAATTATCAGCAATTTTAACCTGTTATTCTATTATCTGTGACCAAATAGTTTGAACTATTATGTATTATTTCAGTATTACCTTACTGGGGGCAAAAGACATACATGAACAGTCGGTCACTGACTGACAGCAAATTTCACTCATTCTCTGAGTGAAATTGTGTGTTACTGCGTAGCTTTAAGTTTTGCAACCAGAAATGCCTAGCCTGTCAGCTCAAGCAGCTCCTTAGCTTCTCCCTGTTGTAAAAGACAGACGCTACAGCTAGTCATGTGCCTGGACAGAGCTCCATGCATTCATTACAATTGACCTGTATAGATACAAACATGAACTTTGCCCACATTACACTCTTACTCATGAGTACATACTGCTTATGCATAAGTAAATCTCAACAAGATTATGAGTTACCCAAAGGAAAGAACTGTGGGCAGGAAACTATGCCATGCAGTCACCTGTGTGCAAGAGGGATACCTGTCATTTGAGGGAATTTTGTGTGATTGCCCTGACTACTAGGTTTGATCAGAGTAATTTTTCTGTGATTTTTCAAATACAGGAAATGAGATTATATTTGAGTATAATTAATTAGCAAATATCAAAAATTATTGTATTTTTCCAACTAGATTGTCGTTTGTTCATCTTGAAATGTTTGAATATTCTCACTCTTCAAGAAATGAACGCCTGATTTTTCATCCACAAGTGGTTGCTAGATGAATGGTTGGTAGTCATATATAATGAAAGATTTTTCAAAAATGAGAGGTGTTTACTAACAAAAAAGTTAAACTCCAGACATAAACCAGCACGATAAAAAGAGGACATATTCTTTGTGTATTTTGTCAGCAAAGTGTGGACCAAGAAGAGAATTTTACTTTTAGTGACCTAGACATTATACAAAGACTTTACTGTTATATGGTATCTGTGTTTCCTGTCTTATGTCTCCTATATTTACTGTCCAAATATCTTTGAAAAGCTAAATGTTTAGTTGATATGCCATTACCCCTGAGGAGGAAAAATACCTTTCCTCTTTTTCATCATTTGCTCTTGAGTTGTTTACTTCGAGTATGAGCAAAGTCTTTGACAATGGAAAGAGCCTTGCCTTTCCATATGTAAATACATAATGGAAAAGATTTGATGACTGGAGAAGCATCTGACTCTAGTGTAAAGAAGAACAACTACCTGAAAGCGGTGACTGTCATGTCGTTTGCTATTTGCAATTTATCGGATTGTGATAATTACCCAAACTGATGTATAAGAAAGCAACCCCAGTAGATCTTCTCTATTTATAGAAACAACTGACACATATTTTACAGATTTAAAATACTTACTGTATTTTGGATTTTTTTTGACAGTTAAAATCTTCTTTCCAATGTTGATTGACATTCCAGAATGAATTAAAATGCTCAGCAATGTCAGGCTGTTGAACATCAGTATAATACAGAGAGCTCTTAGTAATACCAATGAATGCTGGCAATCTGAAGCAGCATCTATTGAAGTAATAGGCTTAACATTCAGAATGAATTTTGAGGCACAGACAAGATGCTAGAGCTTTCAATAATAACATGCAAAATGATGCAAGTGGTAGCTTTTTGTTTCGTAATCACATACTGCTGTATGAAATATGAGGGTGCTGGAAGGTTTTTACTACCTTGACCGCTAGAAAAGATGAAATGCTTGTGAAGATGCAGTGAAAGGAAGCCTGTAGTGCTGCTGTTTGGATGGTATCTGTGGGTAGTTAGAAAAGAGAGAAAGAGAAAAGGGTGAGGATTAAACCTGAGTTGTTTTGGGCTGCTCTGAGAAGGAATGCAAAGCATGTGCAAAGCATTCAGTTTTAAATGTGAAAAATGTTTTCTCTTTTTTTTTCCATAAAGAAACAGAGTTACTTCATGCATCAAAAGTTTATCGAGATGATCGTCTCCGAAAGAAAGCAGACTCCATGTCCATGGAAAACTGCAAAGAACTAGAACGTTTGACCAGCCTCTATCGAGGAGGATGAACTACAACTATACATATACATCTTTCGTATGCCATTATCTCTCTTGTAAATTAAGAAGAGATTTAGCTTCAACATGAATGCTGGAAAAGAGGGGTGGATGTAAAACTCTACTGTGTAGCTGTTTCCAGAAACCTTAAGCTGAATATCATGTAATGGCTTCTTTACCTACTGTGAAATATAGGTAACTTTAATTGTCTAGATTTTACTTCGAAGCTTCTGTGAATTCTTTCAGCAGAGAGAATAGCTTAGAAAGGATGCTATACTTGTAGAAACTTAGTCATAGTGGTTCTCCTCTAACATATTTGCCATGTAAATATCTGTGGAAAGAACATTTTGTGTATATACGAGTTAAATGACTTTCTATTTAAAATCTCAGAAATTTAGTTCCATACAACATTTTGTCTCACTGATGGAATAAATAGTATGATTACATCACTCCTATTCAGATGTCAAGTGTGTGGAGTTGAAAGAAGAATTTTTAATATTTTATCTCTAAGTCTATGTAAAATCTTCTAGGCTTGCCAGCTTAGAGGAACTTGGTATTTTTAAATATAATGACATATATTCCTAATTATCTGTTGGGGTGCATTGATCTAGTGTAGAGTAGCAGTTAGTTGTTATAGTTTTTCTAGTGTTTCTAAGCAATGCTGAGAAAACTAAGAACTACACTGACTTCTTTTCCGAGTAAATATTCTATGATTTGCAAATTCTGTACTGACCATTGTAAGCATTGCTTTTAGTACTTGCAGCAGTTTACAGCAGCTCTATCATTTGGTATTCCAGTGCTAGTAAATCCATACATATGGTTAACATGCATATAGCTTCCTTAATTTTCACTGGAAAGGTAGAAAATGAAGGAAAAAAAAAAAAGCAACCTAATTTTTTTTTTTCCTGGGAAACTTCAATTTTCTTACTATTTTTTTATTTCAAGCTAGGTCAAGCTAACAGTGATTCGTCAATGGGCACCACAAGTGGAGCAGAGAAATACTGCTAAGGACAAGCTTTGTGCCTTTCAACTCTTTGGCCAATTGTTTAAATGCTTACTGGCTTGTGGTATGCTCCTGTGGTCAGAGCCATATCACTTGTTCAGGCCGGGAAGTAGAGGAGGAGGTAGGGTATGCATTTCTCTGGACCTGAATGTTGCTGGATTAACTTCCTAGAAATGAGCAAACGTACTGTCCGGCTTCTACATCCACTGTCACATAACTCAGTGCCCACTGCATGGAAGCTGTGTGTAGCCAGACCTGATAATACAAACAGAGGTCTTTTGAAGCAGCTATGTACAGTCTACTTAAAGCCTGTCAAAAGTGGGTTGAAAATGTTGGTGTGGTTTTTGTTTTACATTTTAACAGTGCTATGCAAGAGAATGTTTTCCTGTGTTTGAGAATGCTGGATGGCTCACTATAAGGGCATTATTTTTTGCTTAAGAAAACTGCCATCTTTGAACAATGTGCTTGTTTTATGTGGAGCCAAACTCACCTCCTAAATTGAAAGCTGAAATACTTGACTGACTTTGCTGGAATTCCTTAAGATATAGGCTTGTCATTTGAGAGCAGTATTTGACTTCAGAAATACACTACATGCGTTTGCTCTTCACGATCCTAAAGTCAGTTTGCATGTGTACCTTTTCTAAACTGTCCCAATGGAAATGCCTCCTATTGAATTAGTTGGGTGAAACAGACAGCATATTAGTTGCAGACGTGTAACTAAGCAGTTAAACCATCAATCAAGGGAGACACCAAAGCTTGAGATACCAAGCAGAAATAAACACTGTACTGGATGTCCTTACCAAGATGACAGGAAAAAGGAGAAGAAGAAAAGGAAGGACACCAAAATCTTTGAAGTTTGTAGTAAAAATTTATGGAGAAAACATAAATTCCCTGATTTTGCAGCTGCTCAGAATGTATTGTAATTCTACTAATGAAAAAAACAACCAAGCCTATCAAAGTACACACTGGTACTCCTGTGTCTTCTTAACAGAAGAAAATAGTTGCAAGGATTTTAGTAAGTACTTGGACCTTCTGATTAAGAGAAGTCTGAGCACGCAGGCAATCTTTTAGTTCACTGAGGAAAAAGGATGTGTAGTGCATTTGTTAAATGTTAGAACAGTGAAGTCAGAGTTAATAGATGTTCCTAGCGGAACTGTTTATAATATTCTGATAGATCTGCCCTGCAGCGACTTCTGCTGCAGCTGAGAAGCAGGGAAATGCATGGTGGCTGGGCTGCATGTTACATTGGTTAGATTGCTATCGGTATCTCAGCAAACTGGAATAATGCAGTGTCTGTGTCCTGTGGCAGTGTCAATGTCCCACTAGTTTTAAAAGTGAGACCTAAGTCGCTACCTTTCATCGGATTATCTGTTGTAATTACCATTTTTTGGGAAAAAGAAAGAAACTTAATATGTTTATACTTGTGGAAAGCGCTGCTTAGCATTTAACAGGTTAAATAGTTGCACACTTTGAAATATGCAGAATGATGCTATTACTTTCAGTAGCATAAAGATGAATCTGCTCTAAATACGGTCTGCAGACATTCCTTTAATATTTCAAGTGGGTGTATCTCTCCTCTTGATTGTTCCTTTTTTCTCAAGTCTGAAGGTTCTTTTCCTCAGAAATGTCATTATCTTCCCTGGTTTTGTTAAATGAAATCTGCTGGAAAGTTGAGAACACATTTTCCTAAGAGCAGGATGCTAATTCAAGAGTGTGGAGTCCTGGAATCTTTCAGATGACCTTTTCTCAGAAGGTAAAGCTCTCATTAAAATAAGATATTGGAAAGAAAAGGGGAAAATAAAACTGTGGTTCTGAGTGTCCTGACTACAAATCCCTCAACTTCTGCAGCTGCTTAGGGTTAACTCCTTGCTTTTTTTTATTTAGTTCTGACCCGTGTTTCATCCTGAATTAAAGACAGCACAAGCATGAGTTCTTGATTTCTCCTTTGAAAGAGCAAGCAGGAAAGTCCCACAAAAAGCAGAAGTGTTTTGGTGTGACACTTCGATGTTCCGCAGTGTAAACGGGAGGTGATTTGCAGCTGCTGAAATCCAGCATCGGGATCTGTTCTCTTTCTGGAGCCCCCGAGGCACGAGCAAGTTCTGTGTGCCCATCCGAGGGACGGTGCCCTGCAAGTTCTCTGGTTGGGCTGAAACAACTACATCGGGAGTGCTGATTGTTTTAAGCAGTCTTAATTCTTGTAAAAGCTTCCAAGAAAAGGTAGTAAATTATCTTCACTAATGTGCCACAGATGTATTTTAAAGGCAGCAGTTTTAATGATATATGTTTTCAATGTAATTTTGTAGCGAGTGCCGTAAAAGGTGGGCAAGAATATGTTTTTAAATGGTAGTTATCTTTGTACGTTTGGTGTCACCCCCTAAACAGTTTTTATCCCTTCTTCTGTCAAAGAGTGCAGCGAGGAAACGCAATGGTAAAGCCAAACATTCCGGTGTACAAACTGGAACTGAAATAGCTCCCGTCTCAGCCGGGCGCGGTCAGCCGGTGCAGTCACTGCTGCCCGGGGACGCTCGGCGCAGCGGTTGCCGGCGGCCGGCGGGCACAGCCCTGCTGCCGCATCCCTTGTGCCGGCAGCGTGCTGTAACTGCGCGCGGCGCCTTCCCCTCGTGCCTCAGCGAGCCAGCCTCCAGAGCGCGGCTGTGCTACGGGAAGCAGCTGACCTCCCGCCCGCCGGAGGCGCTCTCTTCCGGCCCCGGGCGGTGCCGTTCTGCGCATCAGCCCGCCGCCCTTCCGGCCCCGCCGCCGACGCCCTGCAGCCGCGCATGCTCAGCAGCCGCCGCCGGGACCAATCTGCCGCTCAGCGGGTGAGGAGGCGCTTCCGACTCCTGTCAGCTGACAGAGGCTTAAAGGGGAAGTGCGGGCCGCGCGGACGGGAACGCAGCGCGGGGCGAGGACAGGTAGGGGAGGACGGGCTGCGGCTGCGGCGCGCGCCCCTCGAGGCGCGGAGGTGGTCTCGCCCCGGCCCCGCTCCCTTCCCGCGGCGGGGCGGGCGGAGACGGCCGGGCCGCAGCGCGGGAGCGCTCCCTCCGCTCCCCTGCCCTTATTCGGGGCGCCGCCGCTGACCGGGCGCCCTCTTGTCCCGCAGGGCCGCCGAGGGGCAGCAGCGCCGCGAGGCCGCCAGCCATGGCCGACGTAAGCGCGGCTCCGCCGGGCGGGGTGGGGCAGCTGGGCGGGAGCGGGGGCTGCGGGGGCCGTGAGGCGCTCCGGCGGGCGGGTCGCGAGTCGCGTCACGACGTTGTCTGTCCCCGCAGGACCTGAAGAGGTTCCTCTACAAGAAGCTGCCGAGGTAACGAGGAGCTCCCCCCGCGCCTCCCCCTCCGCGTTGTGTGCGGTGCTCCCGCCTCGCCCCGAGGCCGCCCCCCCCCCAGTAACACCGCCGCCTCACCGCTTCCTCTTCTGTGCCTGTCCCTTGCGCGTTCCTTCTGGAGGGGAAGAAGGATATATATATATATTTATATTTACTAGCAACTGTTCTGTTTGTAAATATTGTTCCTTTATCTTCTGCAGTGTCGAAGGTCTCCACGCTATTGTGGTGTCGGATAGAGATGGAGTGCCTGTCATCAAAGGTAATGGCAGCCACACCGCAGCCCTGACCC
The DNA here is from genome assembly GCF_002078875.1 of Numida meleagris. NCBI lineage: Eukaryota > Metazoa > Chordata > Aves > Galliformes > Numididae > Numida > Numida meleagris. The sequence goes on along the minus strand of NC_034412.1, from coordinate 65,826,768 downwards.
AGCAGCAACTGGGGAGTGTGCAGCGGCCTGTTGTGCTCAGTGCCACAACCGAGGGATTAAAGGAGACTCTCACTTCGGTAGTTTCTCGCTAAGCTTGATCTCAGCAGCGTCCCCAGCAACCACAGGCTGCAGGAGCTTTCCTCTTTCGCACCATCACTGAGCGGGGTAGGAAGAGCATGGGGTCCTGTGCCCTCAGTTGCCACAGGGCATCAGCTCCCTACACTGAGACCCTGGCCAGGCTGTGCTCAGAACTGACTGCATCCAACTTCCGCACGTACTATCTAATTCTTTCTGGGTTTGAGTACTGTAATTTTTACCCTATCTTGGCAGTCCTCATTTAGGATACTTCTGCAGTGCAGGTGAAGTGGTTTAAGATTACATAGATTCAGTGTTGCTATTCATTGGGGTTTGTTAGTGTCCCAGAGTACTTAAGCAGCTAGCAGAACTTGCACATCCCCATCTGCCTTCCTTCGGGTGGCTGTTTGCCGGCAGTCAGTTGCAAGAGTGGGTTCCACAATGCAACGTGTGGGACACGAACTGAAGTGCTGCCAGCACCAGCCATTAGGGAACTGGGAGCGTGCTGTGCCATGGTCACAGGTCACTTGCAAGACATTAAACAATGTGCTGCCTTTGAAGATTGTACTTGTTGTGAAAGTGTAGGTGATGTCTTACCTGTTCCTGACACCACATCTGCTTTTTGCATGGCACTGAGTGAGATAAGGGTTTGCGATGCAGTCATAGATACCATGTTAAAGCAAAAACTTTCTTGTTCTTTTCCAGTTGCCAATGATAATGCTCCAGAACATGCCCTGCGACCTGGCTTTCTGTCCACATTTGCCCTTGCAACGGATCAGGGCAGTAAGCTGGGACTTTCCAAAAACAAAAGCATAATCTGTTACTACAACACATATCAGGTGAGTGACCACAGCCTGGGGCCAGAGCTCCTCATGCATTAGCCTGAGCATAATGGGAGAGAGAACATGGTGTAAACTCTGCTAGACTTCCCCTTGGCTCTTCTTTGTGCTTTTTTTCTCAATTAAAGCTGGCTAAGTTACAGTATTGTGCTATTTGTTGAACTTCTCTTAAATGTTTCTCAAAACTGAGAAGATTGACTGGTTGAAGCTGGTAGTTTTCTGAGCAGCTGGCAACCAAGCACCAGCAGGTGGTGCTGTTGATGTGGTCTTCAGAATTGCTCTGAAGGGTTTATGTTCTTTTACAAAGGATATTTGTTTATTACTGACACACTTAAACAGGCGCATGCAGCTCACTTCAAAGTTAATCTTGCTGTAAGAATGACATCAAGGTAAGAAAACGCTGAAATAACTACTCACAATTCTTACAAACTGGGTATTTGTGTTTTGAAATCTTTTGTTATCTACCAAGCCTCTGCTCCTTCTCAAGCTTTAGGGGTTTTAAGAGCTTTTCATTTTGGCTGCTTAGCCTGCAGTACCTTGTTTTGTTTGGAAAATAGATGGGTGAATTAATTAGTTTGCATACAGGAGCAGGTTGCTTTGAGTCTCTTGATATTACTGGTTTACTGTGCTTAAAGCTGAAGTTTCCTGTTAGAGGAAGAAGAAATACTGCTTTAAAATAATAAGCCTGCCTGCTCTCTTGTTATCTGTAGAAAGGAGCTTCCTTCCACAGAGTACTCTGCAGCTCTTGAAGTTGAGTTAGATGTCAGGTGGATAACGCTACAGAACACAAGAGGGAAGATGCCAGGCTTTCCAATCACAGCTTTCTGCACTGTGCTACCACCTTTGTTAGCATGTTTATCTGTGACATCCAATGTGTGTCAGCTGCCGGCTAAACAGTGTTCTCTCTCTTGCAGGTGGTGCAGTTCAATCGTTTACCTTTGGTAGTAAGCTTCATTGCTAGCAGCAATGCCAATACTGGTATGACTTCAAATGGCTTCAAGTATTTGCAGTATTTTAAGCCCTAGGTGCTTTAAATATTTGAAAGTAAATTACCAGAGTTTTCTTCAAAGTATAGTAACTTTTCTCCTGCTTTGAACTGTGTCAGAATACTGTGAAGAGAAGGAGGGAGATGCGTGGGGGAAGACCCGTAGATTCTAGGTGACCTGCTGAGGTTATGATTCCGTTAGAAACGCCTCATTTCTCTTGTATTTAACCTTATCTTTGCTTTGCTATGTGAAGAGTATTTACTGCGCAGGCAATGACTGCACAGCACAAACGAGCTGCCTAGTCTTTCCATCAGCTCCAAGTTACGTTCTGCAGTAATATATGTGGTGTCATCTCCTCAGTTCTGCTGGACAGGGCAGTCCTTCAGCAAGGCACCTGGGCTGGTGTATGGGGGTTCTGGGGGAGGACGCTGTGAACCAAAGGGATTTAGTTCTCATGCAGCCACTTGGCTGTGCACGAAGAGAGTTGTGCTGCAGAGGGTGTACCTGCTGGGACCCGCGTCTGTATGCTCTGTGCCTTGGAGTGCTGCCTGGTGAGAACGAGCGAGTGAAGGGAAACATTTTGTGCTATGAAAAACCATTGCCGTGACTTGGAAGCTGCAGGTTTTGGAAAAGTGCTTCTCTGGTATGTTGTTTGATGGGTGTTCCATCTCTTGTCTCTTCCTAGGACTGATCGTAAGTTTAGAGAAGGAGCTCACGCCCTTGTTTGAAGAACTAAGGCAAGTTGTTGAAGTTTCTTAACCCGATGGTACAGTCAGAGTGCGGCGTCCATCTGCAGCCCAATGGACAGAAAGATTCAATAATCCTCAGACCAGTAACACGTCTCAAGATATATTGCAGCTCCTTAGTACACTAAGTAAAAGTAAATTGTACATAGTACTGAATCTGAAATGATCTACTAGTGTGTTGTAGGCGGATGTTACTTCAGACCACGCTTCTTGTATTGTGCAGTATTGGAGACCACCAGATAGCTCCCATGGAGTTTAACTCAGCCAACTTAGCCACGTTAGCACAGTGCTGTTGGCTCAGATGAGCAACCCACAGACCTTCTGCTTTACTGGGCACCAGGCATACAGTGGAGTTTATCCCCAGGCTGCCGCAGCTTACTGGAAAACAGGTAGACTGGTGTTAACAAAGATGTGGCTGAAAGGGCATTGCGAGAGCCTGTTTGCTAGCAGTGATGTATCAGTACAATCAATCAGTATCCCATCTTGGTGGTGGTGCTTTGGTCAAAGAATCTTGACTAATCTGGGTCTTAGCTGCATCCTGCTTTCATGAAGAATGCTTTTTCTACGAAAGCTGTTGCTTTAGGGGGTTTCCTAATGCCCACAGGAAAGCACATGAACCATGTTTCACTTCATGGGGTTTTTGTGTAACACAGTTGTGAAGTTCTCACGTCTTGTAGTCTTTGTGTGGATTCATCATGGGTGACACTCAGCTCATTTACCCCTTGGTTTTCCTAAGTAAATAAATATAAATAAAATGTATTTTTAAATGACAGAGCCTGGTCCACTCTTCTGTTGCACCACAATGTAGCACCATTTCTGTGCAGACAGTGGGTCTCTTAATGACTCATAAGCTTACAAAAGCCAGGAGCTTACAGGCTGGGAGCTAGACAGTGTGCATCTCAGTGGGGTTGGGTGGATATGACATCTTGTGTCCATACGTAGATGGAGAAGTTAGTAGCTGACTGGCTTCCTATTTATAGAATCACAGGGGCTCCAGCCCATGCCCTCCACCTCCCCCCTTTTCTCTCTTAGTCTCCTTGTGACTCTGGTGCATACATTCAAATCTAAAACTGCTAGTGTAAGGAAGCTTTCTTAGCAGGTCTCTGGCTAAGAAGACACACACCTTGCCCACCTCTGTGCCAGGAGTGAGGGCTGGGAGTTCTTTAATCCATGAAAGCTTCTGAGCAAAAATCATCAGTCAACCCTCTCCCATTTAAATTGAGCTCCTAGCTTGAGCTTTCTGTTGCCAGTCGTCACAGAGACACCTCTGGGTAACTGAGCCCCAAGGCATCTGTGTGGGTGCTTGTGGCAGAAATCATTCCTGTTTCATCCAGGGGCAATCTCTTGCTGTTGCTTCCTTCTCAACTTGTCTGGTGCCCTTGCCCTGAATGCTTCCTAATCCAACTGAGTGCTGGCACTTGCCGGCTTCCATCTGTGGCATCATGTAGTGAGCTTGTTTCTGATGTTTTGCAGCACGTGTGAAGAGGAAGGTTGCTTCTGTGATTGCACTTGGGGCTTTGTTCCCAAGCTGTTTGCACAGGAGAGCAATGGTATGGGAGAACATCAGATCTTTCTCCTGCTGACACTGCCTTTACTGCATGCCAAGTCACCAATGCTCTTTAACCAAATTGGAGATGCCAGTTGTTGATTGACATTTAAGGCAGAAAGAAGGACTAATGTATTTTGCAAAGATTCAACAATATAGTACAGAATTACAGAAGGCTTTTGGTAGTTTTATAATGACATTTTATTCAGAAAACAGTGTATAAAAATATTTACAAATATTTTGAATTTATAAGTTGAAATAAAATGCTATTCCTGACCAAAGCTGGATTTTCCTTCTGGTATGTTCTTCCAGTATGTTTTTCCCCTCTTCCTCTTCAGCTTTCTCACAGTAAAGGCATCTTCTGAACACTGAGCTGCTGCTGTGCATTGTCCAGGGGAGAGGTTTGCAAGCAGTGTTTCATCAGAAACGTGCCCGTTACAGAGAGAGGGGGTCTCCCTGCTCTCCCCCCTCTCCCAGAGGAGCAGGTCAGAAGGGAGGCCAGACCAGGCTGGCCTTGAGACCCTCCAGTGTGTCAAAACTTGCTGCCAAAATGTAATGTCTCTTTTCACTATAGCTCCAAAGTATAAGGCTTTTGCTTCTGAATTCTGGTGAGCCACAATGCTTACGTGTGCTTGAGTCTTCCAAAACGGGTATGGAAATTTTCATTGCTTATGTAGAAGATGCATTCTTTTAAACACACAAGCACATATATACGTTTTTTAGTGTATATCGTGTTTTCCCATTACCGCTGCTCATCTTGTTCAATTTAAAACAAGCAGTGCTTAATTCTAGAATGCAGTTGTGGATAAAACCTCTTGTTTTACAAACCAAGTTATCTGCCTGGGGGGAAAAAAGTACAAAATCCAGCTTGTTTTCAAAAGGGAGCATAGGGGGCCCAACTCAATGCTGCTAAAATGTTGGTGGCCGCCACCAGCAAAGCTTTCTGCTGAGCTGTCATCCACCCTCAGGGTCCTGTAGCAGCACACGTGCTGGGAACTAGCTGCCTGTTTTTCACAGTCCGGGTTTGTAAACAAGCACGTGTTTGTGACACTGCTTACCATTTCCTGTACATGCCATTTAAAACAAATGTTCATTCAAAGCCATAACTGTGATAGAAATCTAAACTGTACAAAAATATAGTTGACCAGAAGGAAGTGTTACTCATCCATCACCTTGAAAAGAGCCTTGAAATCCCAGGTTTAATTCTGTGGGTGGTAATATAGGTAGTATTTACAAAAATGTAATTGGCTCTGGCATCCTTCTTTTGGCTGAGACCCCGACAGGCCATACAAAAGTAATATTTAATGTTTCCAGAAAGGTCTAATTTTAAATAACAGGCTGAGTGTTCCAGTCTGTGCTGCTAACGGTTAGTTGTGGTGGAGCGTGCAGTAAGTTCTCAAGATGGCCCTGGATAACCACAGCAGTTTTGAAGTGACTACTTCTGTGATTAGTTAATGGGCGTCTGAACGATTGCGCGTTGCAGACGTAAACCGCACACATCAAACTGACGCTGTGATTTTGCAGTGGCCTCCATACACGACTCAGCAGCCTGAAAGCAGTCGGTCAGCTGTACGGATCCTCTGTGTGCACAGCTGCATGCAAACGTCTGCATGCGACTGGACACACGTGCATGTGCCCTCGGCAAGTAATGGAGACGTGGAACTGTCTTCCTGGGGTCAGATGCCTTCCCTGTGGTTGAGAGGCAATTCCCACCCATGGAGTGGAAGCATTAGGGGTGCAACTGGGAACTGCGGGCATTGTGCTGCTCCACTTGCTTCCGTATTTGTGACTAGAACAGAGAAACAACCCATTACTGTTTGTCTACCTGCACGTGGATGTGGGTGAGTAAAACCGAGCTAAATACTGACTTCTTTAAGGAAGTAACATTTTTAAGTCTTCTTGTTTCCTTCAGGACCCAACACGTGCGATCTGTGCTGTTCAATACTGTACACTATCTACACAGTGACAACTTTAAAGATGTTAAGTCATTGCTTCTTCATAACAAGCATAAGTATCAAAAAGGCATCCCAAAAATGTTAACGCAGGTTGGCAGGCTCATACACTTCATGAAAACTCCCTATTCCAGTCTAGTTGGCCTGGAAGCCAGAGCAGCACTCTCTCCATGCAGATACTGAGACCTGTAGCACTGGTGTGTGCACTGTGCTCTAGCACTGAGAGTTTATCACGGCAGTAGCACAGCACTGCTGCACAAGCCACACTGCCATTTAACAAGACACGCCATCTTACCAGTTTCCATCGCAGTATTTTAATCCACTCATCTGCTTCTATTCCAGTTTTTGCACACAGGTAGTACGTTCTCAGTGGGAACACTAAGCTGTAAATAAACAATTAGAACCGTTTCTTAAATTGCTAGAGCAAGCAGTAGTCCCTCCTGACACTGAACCCAGCTGGCCTGCACCACCACTGGCTGAGACAGAGCAGGGCAGCAAGGCTTTTCTCCTGTAAACGAAAGGTTGACTGGCAGCATTCACTGCCCACAGCTTGGGGACATGCTCCTAGGGACCCCATGGGGATCCAACTGCCAGCTGGACCTCACCTCACTAAGTTCCATACGCCTCGGTGATGATTATGTGCATTTCCAGGATTGGAAAAAGAAGTGCCCACAAATATGGGCCTGCCCTCTTCCTCCCCATCATGAAAAAAACCTTTTGCCAGCAGTAGTCTGGCATGCAGAACTGACAGAGGCTGCCGTCGGATTTCGTAAGATCAGGGCTTCAGGATCAAGGAAGTTTTCAAAAGCACCCAGTGGTTCCATTTGAAACTCCTGGCTACTCTGACCTCCCCAGTACAGTGCAGAATGCAACTTACTTACCAGAAACAGTTGACTCTTTCTTGGGAATAGTCAAACTGCACTGCTGAGCATTCAGTTAAGTCGAGTGCCCGAATTGGTTCTGTGGCCTTTAAAATAAAATAATTTTATAATGAGAACCCATGAAAATGGAATATAAGGCTAGTTCTGTTCATCTCCAGTGCACATGGACCTTTATAGGTGCTCTGGGTTTCTCTGAATACAGGCATAAAAGGTACAAGCACCCAAATCAGCTAACCAACATCAGTGCTAAAGCGGGAGGAATTGAGCTAAATGTAAGAAACAGTACAGTAGGTTCACATCTAGACAAGGGGTAGAGGACACCACTACTGCAGGAAGTCAGAGCTAGATACAGACTGCTAACGGTTCAGGTCATTCATTATAACATAACTGGTGCAGTAACAAATCTGGTATCCAGCTAAAGCTCACAGAGACGAGGAGATAGTTACGCATCTTATCAGTTCTAACCAGCTGTTGGAGATGTAATTAATTCCTAAGAGCTTTATAAGGCTGAAGCTGAGTGAAGAGGAAGGCAAAAGGAGAGCTGAAGTGGTGTGTGCATGTGGCTTTCTAGGGAGAGGCCTAGAAATGTTTGGGAGCAGGGATGCATGCACTTAAGAGTTTCATTCTCTCTAGGTGTGAGAGTCATTTCGATATGTTTTTCTTAATCTCACCGTGTTGAGCACCTTATAAGAGGTGGCTGAAATGAAAGAGCTGCTTGCTCCCTCACCAGCTCCTGTGGTCCTTCATCAGGCACGTGGAGTGTTTTCTCACCTTTCCTTACATCTTTCTCTGGTTCAATAGCTGGTAGTTATGCACTATGTTATGAAAAAGCTGTGTGTGCTGAGATGAGCTAATAAGTGCCAGCCCAGGGCTAGCAGTGAACTGTACAGCAGCAACAGAAGCATCGACAGCTGCAGGATTTGCTGGGAGGAGCCTGCATTTCTGACCAAGATGCGTTCTTGCTTGGTAAGTCACAAAGGCAATTCAAGAACTTGAGTGCTGCCCTTAGAAATGTTCCACTGGAAGTTTAATTCCAGGTGGCTTGAATTGAAATGAGCACTAATGGCAAATCTTATAAGTATTATATAGCTGTTTACAGATGGTAACGTTTGGAGTGAGAGGGCAGGTGTATACTGTTGTGTTAAAATCTGTAAGATGCTTGAAAGAGGGCTGGGCAGTGGCCAACAGTTTGGCTGCACTTATACAGGATCTTGCCCTGGAGGTACTGTAAGGGTGTGGAAGGTCTCTAAAGGTATTTCTTATTCTTTCTCAGTTTAAGTTAAAAATGGAACACAACTGCAAGGACAAACTTTTTTCCCAGATGCAATAGGTCAATCTTTGTGCTAGGCAGATTGCTAAGAATTATTTTATTATTTAATTGCAGTTGTTTACGTAAACTGCACAGCTGCTTGAACTAGAAGGATGAAATCAAGGAAGGCAAAACACACTTCTAGTATTTGCAGAAATACTTCAATAGTGCCCTTCTCTGTCTGTTAAAACTACCAATGAGAGCTGTGCCGATACCCTGAAATCCACTGAGCAAAGAAACAAAAAAAATGCACTGTCAAGAGCAATTCTCACTTGTAGGTAAGACTGATAGAGCACAGGAGACGATTTCTTAGCTGCAATGCTTATTAACTTGCTCATTAAGGTCATCAGCAAAACTCTGACTTGGAAAGGTCTGACCCTTCTAACAGTAAGGGAAGCTGTAACTTGGTAAGCTGTGATATATATATGCAAGAAGCCAGAGGTAGAAAGATCTTGCAGCTGACCCTGTACAGGTTTAGAGAGTAGAACTGGTGCTTACTACTTACTGTCTGGTCTTTGAAATATTTAAGTTCATTCCTATGCAGTGTAAACCACCTTGTCTTCCAGTTCTGAAAGATCAAGAACGGATGGTAATTGTCTTGTGAGAATTGAACGGAGCACTTCTTAGGAAAGAAAAACTTTTAAACCTGTTGACTTGCTCAGCATTACAGTTGTGCTTTGCTGTTCCTCCCCATAGCAAAATTCAGGCCAAGCCCTGCATTATCCCTAGCTTCTGTGGGCAGCTACAGAATAGAAGTAAGGAATAAGAGGGTTTCTTACCTTGACAATTCTGCCTTGTTTTACCAAATAGCCTTCTTTTGTTCCAAGCTGTGAAGTAACAAGGAAAAGGACTGGGGTTAGAGACTGAGCTCTGCTTCCATTTTCCACGTCTCCCTCTGCCTATACACGTAGATGGAAGAGCAGCCTGTTCTCAGGAAGCTTCCTGTAACCACTTGCTCTTGTCCTTGTTGCTGCTCCTCTTGCCCTGCTCCTCAACACTTGGATAAACACCGACTTTTGCTGACTCCAGAGACAAACTTTTCCACAATGCCTCTCTGTTCAAGCTTCTGGCCTGCATCTTGTCCACTAAATGAAGCAAAATATATGCAATTATGGTTGATTCTTAGTGAAGTTAGTTGTCTGCCTCTGCATGTTATAGCCAGAAGTATGTGGGGTTTACAACAGCAAATTACCTGTAGAAATCTCTCGTGAAATGCAAGAGATGGGTGAAAGAGAGTGCTCTCTTAGACTATCTCTTCCTTCAAGCAGCCACATCTTCTAAAGGGAAGACCTGTTACAGTCAGTGTGCTTGCTGGAAAAATACTTTTTGAACTGTTTTACTGCTATCATGAGTGACTCTGGCAGCCTGTGATTTCCCAGATACTCACTCTAACTTTCTGCAGAGAACTCACTGTGAGACTGATCACCTCTGGAAACTAGATAATTGTCAAATTTATTACTATTTGCTACAGGGGGGAGGGAGGGAAAGCCTTTTATTGGTTGTATAGGGAAGTGTCAAGGTTCTTTATATGGACTTTGTTAGCCTGTATTAATGTAACTCTTCCTCTTTAACTTCAAAAAGTTAGCAAGTTATTAGAATACTCTCCTCTGTGTTCTGAGCCACACTGTTCTGGACAAACCACCTGTCCCACTTAGATAGGAGTTAGGGATTTAAAGTCTCTAATTACTGTCCAAGTGAGTCACGGATATCAGAACAGATGGCTCTAATGGATATGAAGATGTTCTCTTGTTTCTCACACCAGGAAGCCATAACTTCCAACATGACACAGCTTTTTTCTAGGGCTGAGAGGCTCTTCGCTCTCTATTTTGGGTGCAAGTCTGTGTTAGAATATAGCAAGCCATCTTTCTGCTTTAAGATGAGATGATTATAAAGTAATAAAAAGTCCAAATAAGAAAAATGCTAAAAACAAACAAATCAAATAATGTACCTACCAGAATACAGATACATTTACTCAGTTGTACCACACTCAGTTTGGGGTTTCCCTTTCCAAATGTGTCCCTACCTGTTTCTGAATATTTTTGAATATATATATATATTTCTATGTATATATCTACGTATTTTCAAAAGCTTGCTTTTTAACTGATATAAGGAATCAGAGGTGCTATCTCCTTCATTCCAGCCTGGACACTGCTGAAGGCTTGCCAAAACAAGGGTTTGCTGCGCACCCTGACACAGTATTGTTGCATACAGCCTGACCAGTGCTGTCAGAAAAGCATAATACTTCTCAATTCTGTCTTTTGAATTTGTTTTTCAATTCTTGATAATGTTGCTGGTAAGAATGCATTTTAAAGGGAAGATAACACAGGAGATATAAAACCCTTTATATATGCTTTGTTTAAACGTCAGACTCACCTTGGCCTGCTGCAGACAGCACAGACAGTTTCAGAGAGAACAGCTATGAAAGGCTTTATTTGTTTTTAGCAAGTCTGCTTTGCCTTCTTTGGCGAAGACTTCTTGTATTTCAGAACACATACGGTGATGAATTATCAGTGTTACTCTGCAGTTCACTCCAGCAATCACACTAAACTCAGGCCACCAAACCCCTTTCATGCCAGAAAGCAACTTACTGAGGGAGCATTTGGAACAAGATCATTTTCTGTCCTTCCTGTCTGCATTGCTGTGTGAACTCGGACAGACTCGTAAATAGACGGCTCCTCCACTTTGTGTGGATAGGGATGCTTCAATACAATTAAGGTTCCTGGGGAGAAAAAGAGCAGGAGTGAGGAAAATGGCAAGACAGTCTTAGAAAGTAATTGGAAGTAGCTGCCTGCTTGTAGAATGGCTTACTTTCCTAAAAACTGGAAAGTTGTAAGAGCTGATAACTTCCCTAAGATCTTGGTAATACTGCCTGTACAAAGGCTGCATTCACAACAGTGAACCTATTACACCGCTCCTCCTAGTGAAGAACCTCCCTGAAACGGGAACAGCTATACCTTCTCATCTCATTTTTAAAAACATCACAGCATACTAAATGCTGCTACATTAGCATTTTATGTTGGTACTGTTAGCTGTTAAGCAGGAAGAGTGCTAGAGGTGGTAAAGACTTGGACTTGAAACTTGCAGGTGATTTGAGTAACTTAAATATGAAATAAGGTTTAAATTATATTTTGTAATATGAAGGGCTACAAAGGGAAATGGAAGCATGATTTTTTTTTTTTTTTTCCAAGTAACAAACTGATACCTGTTTGCAGGCACATGGGTATATGCAGCTATGTTCAGCTTGCAATAGGTCAAAAGTCAGAACTGGTTTAATTCTCTCTGGTCTTGCAGGGGGAAAAAATGCTTTACCATCAGTACGGAAACAGACACACCCCCTCACCAGTCTATGAAAATTACTCCTCAGCTGTTGCATAGACTCAGTGTTATTGTATGTACATTGTAGACAGAGATCCCTGCTGCTGAACTGGCCGGACTAGTTTAACATCTGATATTGTATCTGCTTTCTATTAAGTTCCCCATGCCTTCTCTCCGCAAAAGATACTTGTACAGAGTCATTTGGTGCCCATATAACAGTAGTAACAGATTCTACTTGCTGTTTGTGCATGGTATCTAAGAAGGAATAAAAATTAACCACATGTTAGGTTTGCAAGACTTTTTTTTTGTCTGGGTAGCAATTCAAAGCTTTTGTATGTTTTCAAAATAACTTAAGGAAAATGGATAAACAAAGCAAACAGGTAACAACAGCATTCTGACCTTTCACTTTGAATAAAGACTGAAACACAGAAATACGACACCAAATTGTTTTCACATTGTTAGTGAATAGCTTCAGCTTGTCAGTCCCAGAAACAGAATACAGTAGTCTCAATTTCCTTGTAAGTATCTGCCCTTCAGGAAGAAGTGCATGCAGAAAAGAACAAAAGAACCACTGTGCTCCATGGAAGAGTTTAAAGTTTAAGTACTGGCATGGTGTATCTCTTCACATACAGAACTAGCTGCAGTGAAACAAAAGGTGGATGGAAGATAGTGGAAATCCTTACATATTTTACCTCACTGTTGCTGTCTTATCAAACCCCGCCCATAAGAAAGGTGGAGATGAGAAGTACTCACGCTATCTTGCTTTGCTCTCATTCCTGACCTCAATCTTTCTCTATAAAAATGCTTGTAAGAATAACAATGGGTAAGAAAAACTGGTCTAACTACCTTCTGCTCATGCCTGACTTGCACAGTGAAACCTTCCTTTCACTGAAAGGAGGTGTGTCCTCAGAACTTCTGGCTCTTTGGCAAGCCTGCTGTATGCCCCTCTTGTACTGGTCAGTCTGCCATGATGACACTTGGCTGAGAATGGGCTCTGATGAGCCCCTGCCCTCTTCTTAGTACACATCAGTTATCACCACACAGAGTGCTGGCATTCTCTTCCTCTCTACTGTTATCCATACTAAGTGAAGGTAGAGGATTTCTTGATGCGATCTTCAAACGCCCTTTTCCTGCTCCGTAGTATGTCCAACTTTAAATACATTAGAGGTTTCACAGAGCTAGAAGAACCTGGTTAGGAGCTTTATGGTGGCAAGTGAGCCCATCATTCGGAAGTGTTGATTCTGACCACAGAGATCACGTAACACCCAAGCCTCACTTACTAGTGCCTGTAATACACGCAGTGACGGAATGGGGAGGTACAAGCCATGTCATCTGGAATCTCTACAGAGTTAGGCCTACAGGTGTATGCCTGATTTTGCAGGAAGCATTTCTTATTGGTACAAAAAGTAAAAATACAAACTGTTCTAAGCACACTTAGAAACAAGAGAATGCTCTGAAAGACACAAGTGCAATACTGAATGTAGCACTGCATTATGTTTGTAAAATATTTCATAAAGCAACCTTCAAATTTAGTGCTTGTGATCCACTTGTGTTAGATGAGCACTGGAGCTTATTTACTTTGTGATGTATTCCACCTATTGCATGTGACAGCTAGCATTTAGCTGGTCACTTTCAGAGGAGTACTAATTATGTATGAATTACTTGCATACTCTGTTTCCACGGCATACTAAAATTTTTGGCACTAACTTGTACTGACTTACTGTCAGCTCTCACCTTTGAAGCTCAATGTAAAACTGGCACTTTTGTGCTAACATGCGTCTGTTTGAAAGTGGAAAGTGGAGCATATCGCTTGATTGAAGAACAGTGGAGCAAAACAATTTCAGGTCCTTTTTCTACCTATTCTTTTTGGAAGATTTTAACTTTATATGCGAACAGCTATTTTCTCACTAGCTAAACATTCTTCTTTGGTCTTGTCCTTTATAAGAAGGTTCTGCTCCACCTATTACGTGTATGTTTTCATGAGCTTTGTTGGTTTCTCAGAGAGAAAGCAGTGTGTCTCTAGCCAGCAAAAACCCTGTATGGTTGCATGTAGTTCATTTTCAGCATACTTGAAAGAGTTTTTGAAGAGGGATATCTTAGATACCTCAGGTTAACAGAGATTTGAATTTCTGAAGAGGAACAATTCAGCAACAGTTCTACCTTATAACACATCAAAAACTCCTTTTACTCAGATCTGTGTGAAGCATGACTACAAGCATGTTTGTGAAAACGCAGAGCTCTGCTTACCTGTTTCACTTCCAATTAAAGGTTGATTTGCAAAATGCATGACTAATTCCTTCAAGCTGGAAAATTCATTAAATCCAAATTTGAGTGAGGTTCCTGTATATTCAACATGAAAATGTTTCACAGAATCTTTTCCCCTACAACAGAAAAGGAAAACTTGTACAGGACTTGTAAAGGACGCTTGGCATGTAAAAGCCTTCAACAGTAGCTTCTACTACAGAAATCTAGCACAAAATCACAGTCCTGATGGTTTGCCTCTACTATTAAGTACTTGCTTTATTTTTCAGGTGTCATTCCAATCTCACTCTCTGCTTTGGTTGAACAACGAAGGCTTTACAATTTGGCTGCTCTGTCTCTGTCCTCAGGGTTGCACTGTGCCGGGCACTGTCAAACGTGAATCAGGGTTCTTTTACTGTCAGAGAAGTAACATTGTTTATGCAAGCTGGTGATATTTAGAGAAGTGTGCAAGGCTTCACTTCCTGGAAGGGTACTTATTTTAACTCTACAAGTCAGTGAAGCGCTTAAAGCAAGCATCTTTTCTGTGAGAAAAAGTGACTTCTGTTAACATTACTAGCATCCAAAGCAGTCCAGAGAGAAGTCTGGCTCAGGAAAATGCATGTAGCAAATATACTGATGAATTTTGTGGAGAAAGGGGGCTTATAATGTCTTTTCTAATGTTTACTGACACTTCTACAGGAGATTGTAATTTCAAACTGGTATTTATACTTAAACAATAGTTAGAACGTGTCACTGTAGAATATGCCTAATAATCTCTTCTGTGCTTTGTCTTACCATCAGCTCAGACACAATGCCTGCAAGAAAAGTGCTGATGCTCTAGCTAACAGATAACTGCTGCAATGGTTTGTTGCAATTACAGGGTCTTCACCTTCATCTAATTTCACAGGAAAAGCAGTGTTGCAATTAGAGCAATTTCTACTCTATTTCATTCTACTCTAGTTCCTTTCTAAAGTTGGCTAATTTAGCTGGGAGATAGGGTTTCAGGCACTATGTGATCTCTCTCCTTGTCCTCTTCTTACAGCTGTCAGTTAAAACCCCAAGGGATGTCTCTTACAAATGACAATGATGACTGGTGAAGTTTCTTGAGAGGCAGAAAGGGAAGTAAAGGAATTTTAGGAGATAAGAAAATGAAAGCTGTAATTTCTAAAATGGCTCTTCCTGCACGACATCAAAATGAAACTGAATTGCTTATTCCAAAATGAAGTTTTAATATTAAAAATTTAAAAAAACAATGATGCAGCAGAAAATAAAGAAATAAGTATTTCTATGGAGCTGTACCACCACGAAAGTAGTGTAACAGAGTAAAAGACCAACCTCCAGACTCAGGTCTGGAACACTCTGCATACAGCGATGCAGTGAGCAGCTCTTGATCCTCACTACAAGAGCTGAACAGCAGATTGGAATTGGCCTACAGTAGACTTCTCTAGGTATCATAAGCCTACAATTTGTTAAAATGGCAAGTATATTTTTACTAACGCTTCAGCTTTCATCTCCTACTAAAACAACTTCTACTGTGTTCCCAGCTACAAGGGTTGTGAATAACCAGCATCACTGTACATATCCAAATGATCTTAGTTTAAAACGTTACTGTGATTCCCCAGAGCTGTAGTTCAGAGGCTCAATATGAGGCAGAAATGAGCATGAATGCAATAGCTTAAACATTCACTAGAGACTTAATATATCATACAGTTGGCAAAGGTTATGAAGGATTTAAGTCTGGTTACCTCGATGCAGCTGACAGGCAGCAACTACTTTGTGTCTAATGCACCTGTCTCTCATGTTGCCTGCCTAATACATTGTGGCTTCTCTGCTTCTTGGCTTTTTAAGGATTCCTTCAATATGACTCAGTAGTGAATTACTCACGATAGGCTAAGTGTGCTTTGTACTGGTTGTGTCCTGAACTGACGTAAACTGCTGAAATTCTGACCAATTCAACAGCCTTATTTCTGTAACTGGGGAAATACTAATACTACCTGAATCAGTTGTACACTACTGGTAAAAATCAAGTCTTAGCCCAGACTGGAGGAGTAAAACCATCCAGTAAATCACCGGATTACCTGGATGACAGTTTCAGTGATCCAGAAACTGTAAAGTTGTAATCAATAAACTGTTAAGTTTACTCTCTATTTATGACTCTTTCTTCACTGTAAAAGTTTCTGACATCTATCAGGTGTCTTTTTAAGCTCTCATTACTGTCATGCAGATTTTTATCATGCAGACAGAATATCTAAACCAATTCACGACATACTTTTCCCAGTAAGATCAGTTCATATTTTGGAAAAAAAATGAGAGCCCTTTCCAAATCTAGTGCACGTTCGGAGTTTTTTATTCTAATGTCATTCAACAGGACTACATCATTAGGAACATATATTCAAATAGTTTGGGCCCTAGAAAGAAATCCAAAGATCATATCAGTACGTGAGATGCAAACACACACGGGAGTAAGAGAAGAATCTAAAGTCAGGTACCATAAGATAGATGCCTCTGTCCATACCCTACCTTACAGAGAGGGAATACAAATCTTCCCTTTCGTTACTCTTCCTTAAGAGATAGCTTCCATCCTTCCCATTAGAAAGAAGCAGGGCTTCTGCTGCATGTCGAGTAAGGTTATAATGATACCACCTGGGAAGACACAAGGGGTGTAAAGCATCATTCACTCTGTTCTTAGCTGACAGTTTCTGCTGAGTTTTGGAGCTGAGTCAGAGAAAGAAGCAGCGCTGGAACTAACTCTGTTACAACTGAGTTATTCTTCTAACAGGCAAACACAGGTTGCAAAGAACTGTGCCCCTTTCAGCAGGCTTCTTTTGACAAGCTTACAAAATGATCTTTGTTGTAACTATGAAATTAGGTTCTTCCGCATTTTACAAAGAGCTGACTGTGAAAGTACCAAGAAATTACTCAGATGTGCTCTAATAAGGTGAAAACAGTTCTGGGGGTATGCAGGACCCTTTGTCTAATTTCAGAATCTCTACTTCCTGATATATCTACACACTTTAGCACACTTCCTCTTGTGGGGCAAACAGGGAACACTTGGAAATAAAAACAGAAAAAAAACTCCTCCCAAGCTCTATTTCCCACAACTCAGTTCAACTGCACTGCTAATATCTGCAATTAAGCAGATTTGCCTAAACTTGACACTTTCATTTGATGCATAACCTTTCTGGAGGAAGGAATGGAGGGGGGAAGGAGGTTAACCAACAGAATCTGAAGTGAGAATTTAGGAACATTGCCATCACTGTCACTCAGCTGTGTGTGATCTGAGCAATGCAACAAAGCACTGAACACTTACTTCATTTAACCTCAATGAAAATTCACTTCATACATTTTTAGGTATGAAAAATTCAATGAGGAATCCACATGGAATGTTCTGGGGAAAAAAAAAATGTGATGAAGACCACAAAATGCTTCTTACAGCCTTGTTTCTGTCCAGACCGACTCAGAACAGAAATGTCTTATTTCTTTCAATAGAAAAAGATCTCATTAGAACCATTCCTGAGACTGGTCACAGAAAAAGGGATGTGGCTATAGAAAGCTAAAGCCCCAACCCTCTAAGAGAGGCTGTAGGCAAACAGTAACAATGACTACATGTACATACACCAGAGCTTCTGGTAGAGGAGAGAATGCAGCACCTTTAATACCCTTCCCCTCATCCTTATGGGACTGGTGCTGCTTCCCCATCCCCTTCCTTTAAAACTGTGCGCCTGTAATTGTGGGGGCAAAGTCATTACTATTTCAGCTCTTGAAATATAGATCGGCTGATGGCAGAAGTTGGATCACAGCACTTTCTGATGTTCATATCGCAACAGTCTTCAAATCGAAATGATGTGTAACTATACGCTCTTTCTCCTTTTCTGTTCATCAGAAGTTGCCACTAATCTTGGCATCTCCCACAGATGTTTACCTCTGAATTTAGATGGCTGCCTATCTGAAAGGCCAGCTGGTTGATAAATGGCTTTATGAGAGATTTCAGACTGCTTCCACCCTGTGGAAGACAAGATCCACATGAAACTCAATACAGGCAGAGTATTGCTGCTTTGGCTCTAGAACGTGCTCTGTGGACCATCTACACAGCAGCATAAAATAATAAGTATTTAAAGATCAAACTGTCATCCTCTGAAACACCTGTTAGCCAAAATCCGCTTTAGGATTAACTGCCCAAGTAAGTAACAGTCAAAGGTCAGATCTGTTCTGATGCGATGAGGATCATATTGGCACCCAGGGTAGGCAGGATCTACAGCTGAGAAGATGATATTGTGTTTTGAGTGCAACCTCATAATGTGTTTTCTCTCTCTTCTGTGACGAAGTAACATTCAGAAAATCTGTGAGTGGTCATTTTCATAAAGAAGGTCATTTGTAAGTGTGCTATTATTTCCAAGAAGTCTTCCATGAAGAATTTAAACTAGAAGTCAGGTTTATAAAATGTACTGTTTACACGTGCTCTCTTTGCATGCAAGAGTGACTTAATGACATTCAACCACTGAAGGGAGGAGAAAGCCATACCACCCACTTAGGAAAATAACATTTAGCATAAAGTAGATATTTAAATCTGCTGAAAAAAGTTGCATCGCTCTTCTTACACAAATATGCTATTGCAGACAAAAATCCCTCAGATATTAGCATGGTTCTCTTTTTCAGCTTTAAAAAGTGAACGTGAAGCAATAACATGGCTCCCAGTGTCAAAGTGGCTGTCTTCCTCATAGCTATTGTTTTTCCTTGTCTATTGTCACAGATGGCTTGATCAGTAACAACTGTCAAGTTACTTTATTCTGCTAAGAAAATGGACATTCAAAAATTGTTCCAATCGTACGAGAACAGGTACAATTTAAAAATCACATTGAAAATTAATCATTTGCACACAAACTAGCAGGGAAGTAAACACAAGAAGATCCTTCTGTTCTCCTAATCAAGCCTGTCGGATGACAAAAATAAAAGTAAGTAACACTAAAAATTAACCCTAAAGCCCTGCAGTTAGATACTACTAGATGTGGTTCAGCTGAATTTAAGTATTTGTTGGGAGACTGGGGCGGGGGGAGAAATCCATCAATTTTTCTTATTAAAAAAAGTCATGCTAACCTGGTAGATTAGCCATCCGATACCAAGAGAACTTCTAAGGCAGCTGACTGAAGCTCAGTCTTTGTAGGTATCAAGGCAGGGAGACATGGCTCATTATAAAGTGCAGTTACCCTTGCTTGAGTTTTGTTCTGAATGATACTTGGTGGAGGAAACCAGATAGAAAATACACTATAACTCTACTTCTCTGTCTACTTCAAACAAGAAATTTGTTGAATTTTAAAAGTATTGCAAATATCCAGCTGTTTGAGACCAGCAGGAAGCTCCACTTCCAAAAGCTGAATTGTCTTGTCAGCTCTTCCTTTTTGAATCACAGTCCATGTATGGTACATTAGGCTCTCTCCAAATGTCCTTCAAAAAGTCATTTCTATTTGATTCAACTTACAGAACTTGTACCTACTACAAAAGTATCTACTACAAAAATTCCAGGAATATGTTCCATACCCTGATACTTGTCAGACTGAAAATCACCAGGAGTGAAGAAATTGTTTGGGGATGCTGACACAGAAGCCTCACTATGAAGAAATACAAGGGGAAAGAGGGAGATCTTTTTCCACGCTACTTCTGCTGGGTGTCCCTGGCTTTGCATGTCCTGTCTCAAACTGGTACATCTGGAAGGTTTTTCTCCAATTACTTCATTTATCTAATCAAAAATCCTCCACGCTCCACTCTTCGTTTTGGCTTCCTTGTCATCAATTTGACAAGTGATTTCAGTTTGGGTATACAACTGCTGCCAGAGTCACGCGTCAGTTCTTGTTCCTTTAACTTTGTCCTAAATTATGTTAAGCTCACTACCCCATGCTCAAAAGCTTTTTTTTTTTTTTTTTTTTTTTTGGATCACTGGGTGATCCTGAAGAATGGTGCTATTCTTACTGGTCTTCAGAGTGGAAGCATCTTCCAGACCTACGGACAGCATGTCTTAAAGCAGGCTTGCCACACTACTGAGATTATCTTTGCTTCTCTTTGGAAAATATCATATTTCCAGAAATTAGACTACTTTTTAGATTAGATCATATCAATGACAGCGTAGGAAGGGCTTCACTGTCACTGTCAAGATGAGGGGGGATAAGAACAGAAACAGTGCCCCAGCAAATCAAAAAACATCCCAGTGCACAGCCTGGTCCTAAGTATTTGCCTACCTAGGAACCAGTGTGACTCCCACTAGGGAGAAACTGGTGGCCACAGCACAAGCTGTGTCTGTATCACTGCAGCTATGCCACTCATTGCAACCCCAGAAAAGGGTGTGCTGACATGACAACCTCTTTTTGTTAAGATCTGTGTAGCTAATGCAGTGACTAGAGCTCTCTACGTCATGGTGGTAATCAGAAGCACATTGCAGCAGTCTTTCGGGTGGGGAACTTCCTCTTCAGATAAGAACACCCTCTTCAAAATGTTTATTTATTCTTCAATAACTCAAAATATATTGAAGAAAAATGTTACCAAAACTTCATTCCTATGTCCCCTACAGATCAGTTTTCATGCATGGTATCTGCCTTTTCCAGTAATGCTGTTGGCAAAGCAACTGCCCAGGGAGGTGGTGGAGTCACTGTCCCTGGAGGTGTTCAAGAAATGTTTAGATGCTGTACTGAGGGACATGGTTTAGTGGGAAATACTGGTGATAGGTGGACGGTTGGACCGGATGATTTTGGAGGTCTTTTCCAACCTTGGTGATTCTATGAATTGTATCAATATTTCTTCTAAAACACCTCTTTTCAGCCCTTGTAAATAGGGGCTGGTGAATGAAGCTACAGCCACCATCATGAGGATTAACTTTTTAACAATACTGGAGTACACAAGAAACACACTCATCTGTGGTTGACCTAAGGGTAAGTGTTGAGGGACTTGGCTAACCCTCTTCTCTGTCATTTCTGTATGCAAACTGCTGAACTGAGTAGAAGTTCTCACTCGTCCTCATCGTAAGAATTAAAGATATCTAACAGCAGTAGTAAGCACAGCAAGAAGTTTTGGCTGCCATTTGTTTTTCATGTCTGAAGTGGTGCTTAACTCTGACGCATGCTTCGCTGTCAGATAAGAACAGTAGGCAGATGTTTGACTTATTTCTTGCATCTTTATCTGATAATGCTCTTAAGTAGTTATAGCCTGGATGAAGTTAGACACTCCGTATGTTTGGCTCACTCTTGTAAAAGTCAGGCAATTTCAAAGTTCCTTCTTGGAAACGGGAAGGAGACTCTCAGTGTTCAGCTGGGTTATCCTGCGGATAGCATTGTGGTTGTCTAGGCTGCAGGTGCCAAGCAGAAACGCAACAAACTATGTCACTTCTCATTTACCTCTAAAAGGGAACAAAGATCATTAAGCTCTTCAGCAAGTGGAGGTGATCTTCAAGTGCTCTCAATAGGACTTAATTCCTATATTATTCAGAACAGCTATTTAACCTTTTTTTTTTTTTTTTGATGGTGATAGATATTGGCAGGTTTCGCACATTTTAAGGTATAAAAAGTATCCTCTACCATAGCAAGTTGAATTTTCTTACATTTCAAAATTATATACCAGTCTCAAAGAAGTATTCCCATTCTTAGTTTAAGGAGTAGTACACTGTACTGCTTGATTTATCTCTTTGGCTGTACATTATGCTCTTCACGTGCCTTTTCTCTGAAAGTGACTCCATAAAATGGCCTCACTGGCTTCTCTAGTCTCTGCACACTGAATCTCAGTAACTTCCAGATCGAATGTGTCAAGTTTGTTCTTTTTTTCCCCCCTAGTCATAAACCCTAGAAATATTAGCTATCATCTTAAAATCACCTACAAAAGGGTGAGAATGCCAAGAGGAGTTATAGGTGGCAGGCAACCAAAAATGGTGTTTATTAGAGATCCTTTCCATGTGTCACACTGAAACTTAAATGTTTCAACGTGTTACACCTAATCACACGCCCATGTGAAGTACTTTGGCGGAATAAAAGGGTGCCATGTCATAGGAACGATAATTAAAAAATAGAAATATGAGGAAGTGACTTCAGTGCATCCAACCTTAACGTTCATGTCTTCTATCTGCAGGCTTTTTCTAGTTCAGCTTCTGCTTTTCACTTCTATTTTCTCACTCCGCTCTCCCAACTGACTTTGTTCTGATTTTCACCCACTTCTTTTGCCAACTTTCTAACTGTTTTAATTTTGCTCTTGTTTATATTAGAGATACAGATGAAGAAAAAAACCTTCTGACCACTTGCCCTGTCCTGCTCATATCAGTTCCTCCACCCAGAACTAAATTTTATCATAATCTGATTTAGGCCTGTGATATAATTTCTTTTCTCACTAAAGCCAAGTATGAAGAGTATTGTTCAGTCATACAAATACCATCTGTTGCAGTATTGTCAAACCTGGAGCATAAAAGCTGTGCTACAAGAGATGAGAAAGAACACTGAAATTACAAAGAGAAGAATGCTACAAAAACTTTTCCTCCTCCCCCATTCTTTTCACTCCTGAAAGACAGAAAATACACTAGCATTGCCAAAGCCATGAAGAGACTGAAGGTATGTTACCAAACCAGCCTGTAATTATTTAGATGACCAGACAGTCCACATTCTCATCTCTTGCACAAATACAAGAAACACAATGTGGAACTCCCCAAACTCATGTTATATGTGACCAGCTACATGAGGTTCATGCTGCAATATAAAATATTTTAGCAATAAATGCAACTGGAAAAAGGGCTGACTTCCAGACATATCCATGGAGACTTCATAAGGAGAATCACAATGTCAGTTTCCTTTTTCTTATAACCAATATACACGTCTCTTGACAAACTTCAAAACTCCCTTTTAAATAATGTTTGTATGCTTAGGGAACAAGTTAATGAGGTAACGTGTTTTTAAATAACATACATTCCAATTTTGATCTTCCTTTAGTTGTTGGTTCCACCTATAAACACCTTGACAGTGGTGCTAACAGTATTCTGGATTTCCACTTTGAGCTTGATTATCTGTCCACTAAACCTCTCAAATAGCATAGAGGGCTCTAAATAAACAAGCCACCATCTTCCCTCAGACTGACTGACTGACTGAAACAGTTTAAAACAGAGAAGAAAAAAAAAGCCAACTCCATCACACTCACTCTCTTTTGCTGTGATGAAACGGCCCAAAAAAGTTCATCTTCATAAATACTGAGGCTCTTGAGAACAGTGATATAACTTGATAAACAGCTGCAGATATGCCTAGATTTCTCAGTGATTATGATTATCTCTGCAGATAACTTGGATTGTTAAATTTATTCATTGATTAGTTTTTTTTGTGACAGATGGTACACCCCTAGCAGGGGAGATTAAGATGGGGGTTTGAGTATATTGACTTTATCTTCTCCCTCCTGCCTTGCTCTCAACAATGTAGTAATTACAGTGTAATTACAGCAGCTTTAATCTAGACAAGCCCAGCAAATACCAGATCATAGAATCATAGAATCACAGAATGGCCTGGGTTGAAAAGGACCCCGAAGATCATCGAGTCTCAACCCCCCTGCCAAGTGCAGGGTCGCCAAGCACTAGACCAGGCTGCCCAGAGCCACGTCCAGTCTGGCCTTGAATGCCTCCAGGGACGGGGCATCCACAACCTCCCTGGGCAACCTGTTCCAGTGCGTCACCACCCTCTGTGTGAAAAACTTCTTCCTAACATCTAACCTAAATCTCCCCTGTCTCAGCTTAAAACCATTCCCCCTTGTCCTATCACTATCTACCCTCACAATCAATCAATCCCCCTCCTGTTTATACGCTCCCTTCAAGTATTGGAAGGCCACAATGAGGTCTCCCCGGAGCCTTCTCTTCTCCAAACTAAACAAGCCCAGTTCCCTCAACCTTTCCTCATAGGAGAGGTGCTCCAGCCCTCTGATCATCTTGGTCGCCCTCCTCTGAACTCTTTCCAAGAGCTCCACATCCTTCTTGTGCTGGGGGCCCCAGGCCTGGACACAGTACTCCAGATGGGGCCTCACAAGAGCCGAGTAGAGGGGGACCACCACCTCCCTCTCCCTGCTGACCACTCCTCTTTTAATGCAGCCCAGAACATAGTTGGTCTTCCGGGCTGCCAGCGCACACTGCTGGCTCATGTCCAGCTTCTCGTCCACCAGGTCCACCAGGTCCACCAGATCCTCCAAGCCTAGCAGAGTGTCAGATAGGTTTTGTACTGTATACTCATCTGCATGGCTGTCAACTTTCCATTTTGATAACCAGCTTATCTGGTAAACTGAGGTTATTCTGTCACCCACCTCTTTCCCATTAAAGTGCTTCCCATATCACACTTATT
This sequence comes from Numida meleagris, assembly GCF_002078875.1. Taxonomy (NCBI): domain Eukaryota; kingdom Metazoa; phylum Chordata; class Aves; order Galliformes; family Numididae; genus Numida; species Numida meleagris. The sequence goes on along the minus strand of NC_034412.1, from coordinate 65,802,544 downwards.
CAAATCTCCTCCCACTTCTTTGAATTTTGCACAGCAAAGAAGGTCTAAAATAACCCACTCCAGTTTGCCCCAAAAAACATACGAACGTCAAAGCTCCTCATTTGAATTGAGTCCTTTCTCTGTTGGTCTTTGTATGACAATGACAAATATTCCTCACTAGAACCAGGTCTCAGTTGTGCTAGATATTATGTTGGGTGTAAGGGAGCCCATCACTGTCATAGCATCAGGTACCAATTTTAAGGGAAAAAAAATTGAATGTTTATGTCTGGGGAGTGAAAAAGTACTTACATTTATATATTTTAGATCATGTTTGGTTTGTGAGATTTTTCTTTTCCTCTTTAGAAAAAAAAAAAAAGAAGGAAAAGAAAAAAAGAAAATAAAAGTCAGCTTCATACTAGAAAAAAAATTATTATTTAACCATCTGAAGGGAGTCCTTGCCTGGCATCGCTTATTCAGTTTTAGTTCATTTAATTCAATGCACTGTGTTAAGCGGATGGTTGGTACTTTATAGTAGGGTGAAAAGTTTATATTTTCTCCTAAAGCAGAAATAAAATAAATAAGCTTCAGCTTTAAAAATGCATCTTGGTAGCTTTCTCACTCAGTTGTCTTTTCTTCCTTGTACCACACTGGGCTGCAGTTCTACGGGTCCATCTATTAGGATGAACTTTCAAAGAAGCAAAGCGATCTATATGCATAGGTCACTGGTTTAGATCAACTCAAGCCATCTAGTCTAAATGAACAGAAGTTTAGCAATTTGCAATCATGTTTTCCATAGCAGCTGCAACTTCAGTATTTTTTTTTTTTTTCAGTGCTGCTCCCCACTCTCCACTTCTCCCCATCTGTGGCAATGCTGTCTGTGGAAAAACTCCCGCTAGCCTTCCTGGTGTGGAAAGCAAAAGTAGCTGGAGCTGCCAAGTGCCATGTCACCACGCCAGTGGTGGGGAGGGAGCAGGATCTGCTGCAACGTGTGGCCTTTTTGCTGCTGGACTTTGTTTTGGGGTGAGGGTGGCATCTTTCAAGGGGCCAACACTGCCTGCAGCTGAAGCATGGGTGCCCCAGAGCAGCCCAGTGCCTCCCGGGGTGTGGTGCTGGGTGACCAGCGCCCAGCCAGGCTGTCTGCCAGGGCCGAGGGCACCCTGAGAAGGGGTCTGGCTCTGGTGCTTCCTTGGATCCTGGATGATACATGGCCAATGCCTCCAAAAATTCTCTTCCCTCGTCCCACATGGGGAGAACATCACAAAACACACAGTCTCCCTGAAGGAGGGGAATCTGTCACATCTTGAAGGAGCTACAGCCCCCTGGTTATGTTTGAAGCACCTGCCTGCGCTCTTGATTTTTCTAATTATTGTTTATTCTTCACGCTCACCTGCTGTGCGCCAGCATCCTCGGCCTCTCCGTCCCGACGTAGGACCGGGCGCTGGCTCTGCCCTGAGGGGCGCTCGTTAGAACACGCTGCTGTCCGTTTACCGCCGGGCGTTACGAATGAAGCCAGACCTACAGCTGACCCGCGCCGCACCCCGCGACCGCCATTTTGCGCGGGTACCCCCGCGCCCCTCCGCCGCCCCCCGGGCGCGTGTCGGGGAGAAGAGAGCCGCCATTTCGCGTGCGGACCCCCGCGCCGCCACCGCTTACCCCAGCGCCTGCAGCTCTTCCTCGAGATGGGCGCCCGGCTCCCGCCGCTGGGTCATCGTCCCGCCACGGGACACCGGCTGCCCGCAGCCCCCTCTGCGGGGCGCTGGTAAGTGCGCGGGCGGTGCCTCCGAGCGGGTGCCGGCCCCTCAGCGGCCGTCTGAGGGAGAGCCTGCGCGGGGTGGGGCGGCTCTGCGCGGGCTGCTCTCCAGTGGTGGGAATGGTTCACTCTCGGTTTCCTGAGCTCTTTCGCAGTCGTAATTGCGTGATAACTGATTTCTACCGCGATCGTCATTCTTTTCCATATAAATTTTAGAGCGATCCTGCTCACTATCTCTTAGAAACAGCAATAGGAAGGTTGTGTGGAAGTGTGCCAAAAAGATAACGTCTAACAGGGAATGAAACATTGTTAGATGATGGCTGAGCTCTGTGGATGAGAAGTGCCTTGGTGATAGCTACTGCCTGTCTTTCCGAAGGGTTAAAAGAAGATGTACTGCGTGCCAGAGGTTATCTGTGTTCCCTAATACTTCGTGGCAGTAATTATTGTAGCTCTGTCAAATTCTTATTTTCATTAAACTTCTTTGACAAAAAGAAAAAAAAAAGATGGTCTCGGGGGTTTAGGGGGAGGTCCAGTGCTATTTATTTTCCAGTCACACACACTAAAGTTTTCACTGCATATCCAGCACTGAAAATAAGTTGCTTATAAGTTGTTTCTAGTAAAACTGATATTCAAAGAGGACAGAACAGTGACTTATTTTCTCATAAATAGTCATTTGAACTAAAATTAGTTGGGAATGGGCTCGATAAAAGCCTCCTGCTCCTGATGCTCTCAGTGAATTGGTTTTACAAGAGCTTTTCTAGCCTCCTGAATGGGAGAAGCTCCATGTTTTTTCTATACCTAAGATCAGCCTGTCCTGCTGTTGGAGTTTCTAATCACGCTTTCCCTGGCTGTAGGATGCCCTTCTCCTTTACTTGACTGTTCATATCGTCAGTGAAGCATTCAGCTACAGACAACTTCATAAATGAACTTTTTCTTTCCTTACTAGCTCTGCCTGCATTTGTCCCTTCCTCCATCTCTTATTGAAGTCTGTGATCTGATATTCTCTCTGGTAATTTGATCCTGAAATCTATGACTTTCAGTTAAATAGGAGATTTTGACATCTCCATGGTTTGCTTATATTTGTTTTTGTTCTCTTGTTCTGAAAGCTGCTCGCTTTGTTTTCAGCAATGCTTCTGCTGAGTCCACTTCGAGTTATCTTGTTTGCCTGTGTTACTAAGAGAGGAAGAAAATTAAAAAGACAAAAAAAGAAATTATATAAATTCCCAACAGTGACGAGTCACAACTAAATTTTAGCAAGTTCTAATTATATCACAAATTATCTTAAAATTTCAGCAGTGCAGACCAGAATGTATTTTCCAGTCCTCCTGCACATTCTGTGCATTGGTGGCTGTGGTGGGAGAGGGTTCCCCTCTCAGAGCAGATGCTTCCTCTTACACTACATCTGGGAAAGAAACATTTCCTCTTCGCTTACAGAAAGACATGAAAGTAGAAACAAAACTGTCGTGCAGCGTGGATATGCCTTCTGTTTAATCAGATGCATGTAGATTTGGTTTTCCTTACATTCTTTAGCCACAAGGCAGAAAGGCTACAGATTGCCAGCTCACGTTTCACAGAAGCCAACAGGCTCTAGTGTCAGAGTGTAGGTCGCTTCCCAAGCACGAAATCTTCATGCACTGAATTTGTGTTGGCTTTGAGCATTGTGCAGAGCAGACCTGTAGGTAGCAGCAGTGCTCCAATACTTGCTGTGCAGCCCAGAAAGGAACAGCAGAACAAAGTGTCTGAAAAGTAGTATAGAGTTTTATTTTTAGTCTGTTCGTACCTTTCAGTGATCATAAAACATAAAGTGTGATGTAATTAAAAAACAATGCCTTGAAGTCTTCTGGAACCAGCTGTATTCTTATAGGTGAAAGAGGGAAAACAAAAAACTATCATTTTAATTTCAGGTTGTAATTAAACAGAAAGAAAACTATGGCCAGCAATAATGACAGCCTATAATGATAGCCAATAATGAAATTGCTATCTATGTATTAAATCCTTGTCTTCTGTGTCTCTCTAGACTATTACAGAATTCCATCATTACAGGCAGACTTCAAACTCCACTGACACTTCCCATTGCAGCTGCCAGGTCTGACAGACTGCCAGGTGCTTACTGTTAGGACAGTGCGTTTTGGAAAGACGTGCCTGTGTTTGGGCAGAAATTGTTGGATCTCTGGGTGAGATTGAATCACCTGGGTCCTGCAGGCCATCAGATCCTGGCATTTCAGTGGTTCTTCCAGGTTTTCAAGTTTTTGCAGAGCAACTGCCTAAATAATATCAATTTATTCAGAATTTAGGTTAGTAAACCATCATCATCTATTCAGATAAGTGTAATTCTGTGCTTGGGCTCCGAAACATATTAATGTAATAAAAAAGTATTTGGCTAAGAGAGCTGTGCAAATAATAAAGTCGATTAAGAGGTATGAGTGCCGCAGAAGTGCAATTAAATAACTCCAGATACTTTACAGAACTTGGCAGGAAAAAAAAAAGAAAATTCTAATTATTTTCCATCTACTCTTTCACCTCGCCTAGTAATAATCTGAGCAGACAGCTTTGAACTGCCCAAAAAAATGCCAAAGGAAAATCCATTACAGGAACTATGTGGAAATCCTTCCAGTGTGTTCACACACAGTATGCACACCAATACCTTCTGCAATTAACCTGGTTGTTCTTGATTTGGAATGCTTATTGAAAACAAGTCGTACTGTTTGCTTTGCTAGAAGACACTTGATGTACTAAGTATCAACGTAGTAATGAGTTTCCTTCACAGAGTTCGAGATGCCTGAGTTATATTTATTTAATACATTCCCAATTTCAACACATTCACAGATGATGCCAACTAACCCGACATTGTCTGTGATATGTTCAGACAGGAAAGGCAGAATAGAGGGGAGAAAAAGGATGAGAAGTTGCTAAGGTTCTTAGGAAAAATGAGATTGAGAAGAATTCAGAGATCACTGTAGCTTTGTCAGGATCAGGGCTCATTCTCCAGAATAGAGTGAGAACCACATCCACCCAGGTACAGCAAATGGTGCCAACAGCCATGTCCTCCCACATCTCTGCAGAGTTCCCTCCAAGGTGGGTTGGGCAAGGTGGGTTGCCATTCCATCTGCAAATACGCTCATGTAGGCAATCCCAGAGATGTTCTGTTAGTAATTCAGATTTTTAAGTCTCTTGGCTCTGCCCTTAATTAAAAACAAAACCAAGCAACCTCACATTCGCCGGCCTCTTGAAGACGTGACATCTGGGATCACCTGCAGGGAGCATTTCTAACCTTGCTACACTTTCTCCTGTTTGGTCTGTTGTAGGAAATTCAGCTACCCTTTTAGAGGAAAGTAAGGAAGGATAATTTTCCGATCCGTGAACTTAAACAGGGACACGGAGATCACTGAAGGAAGTTTCCCCTGACGCTTGCTTTTTTTTTTTTTTTGTCCTAGTCTTTGCTTGCTCTGTCAATACCAAGAGCAGGAGCGTGTATATTTTGAGATGATAGTGGGAGATTAAATGCCGCTGGCTGGAACAGCTGTGTTGTTGCACGTGGTTTGGTTTCCACAGATTTGATAACGTAGATAATTATGTGAAGATTGCATGTTCCCAGTTTCAATTCTACAAGGAAAGCCTTCTAGGAACTTTCTCAGTCCACTGCTCGGTGCACATGTATGTGTGCTCGAATCCTTCCATACGTTTTTCAGGTCTCCTCAGAAATGGCTGAAGTCTCTTTAAAGCTTTCCATGTGAAAGCAGTGTTGTTCTCTCTAAGCAGGAGTGTGTTACAGCTTTAAAGTCTGGGTTCAGATAACATAAAAAATGTGTGCCTATGCTATCAAACTTGATAGCCCTGTCCTTTTGTGCAGCTACAAACGGACACAGGGATGCACTTGATGTGAAACGCTGAGAGCTGAGTAGAAGGAGCTCAAATGAAATTGTGCTAAATCGGTAGCATTTGAATGTTGTATAATTTTGTATGTTAGGGCTTTTGAATAAGCAGGATACCGAGAATCTGGGCCCTTACTTTCTAAGGATAATGATTGTAATTGTAATGCCTTTTGCTTGCAGGGGAAACAAGGGTTAATTCGCTGCTCACATCTGTGTAATAGACACCCAGAAGGCATCTTGCTGGAGTTATGGATGCCAGGCATTTTCCACAGCCTTGTCAAAAGCTCAGTTCATTGCCAGTTGCTAATTTAAAGCTGCATATGCCCCATGGCAGGACATTTTTTTTTTTCTAGAAAGGGTAAAAACCTAATCTTAGAAAGGATGCAGATGCTTTATGATTAGTATTTCATGGACCCAAATAAGTTTAGCTGGTTTTCAATGCACTGCAAATCCTGAGTACGGATCGCTTCTTCTCTTACCAGCAAATGGCATGAATGACCATTTACACACCATCAGTGGTTTCATATTCCACTTTGTGTTGAGGCATTTCGGTTACTCTAAAAACCAACGCTTTGTCAAATTAGCACCCAGGGGCCAGGTTGTAAATAGAGATCCTCTCCAGAGCTCAGCCTTACCTGAGGCCCTCTCCATCCGTGAGTGCTGCGAGACGCGGTGCTGCGTGTATTCTGCTTGACATTGCTGCAGAGGGAGGAGGCGTGGTCTGGTTTTCGCACATAGCGTGCTCTCAGTGCCGAGCTGCTCACAGACACGAGAACAAGTGTTCTGATGATTTTGCTGAGCAGGGAGTAACGTGTAGGTAATCTAGGTAGGGCTCTGTGGAAGCAGGATGGCTGGGAGAGGCAGACAGCTGTGCCGTGCTCTCACTCAAGCCTTCAAAACGCTACAGCGGTATCCTGTCATATGCTTAAACTGCAGGTAGGCCCATTTTTTGCAAGTGCATACAGTCAGCCAAGTAGCACAGTAGGTGGTAATAGAAAATCCCACGTGGCCGTGCGGCTTCCCCATAGCTATTTATTGTAGCATGGGCTGCAACAGCTGCACTCGGATTCCACGTGACATACGTGTTTGTCCTCTGCCAACATAGCAGCCAGCCCGTCAGGGCCTTTTATTTACGCTGCGACTTTCATAGCTGCAATCTCACCCCGCTTCGCCTGTTATAATTAGCCCTCAAAAACCAGCACAGCTAAACTTAACTCCAATGTTAAAAACCCTCAAACTGATTGGCATAAACAAGTCAGGTAGTGAGTGGCTGGGCGGTCTGGTTCTGGTGTGCTCTTGACAGCGTGACTTTGGCAGAGCGGGAGGGCTCTGTGTTGAAGCAGGCAAAGTACAGCTTGCAGGTAATGGTTTCACTTTGCAGCAGAAATGCTTTCCCTCTTGGCTAAACTGAAGACAAGAAACTGTGCAAGGAAGGAATACTGCTGGGCGTATTTGCAGCTAGGCGATCATCAGCTCTGGTTACGCTACCTTGCAGCAAGTTAGGGTTTGATCAGGTTTATCTGCTGCAAAGCGCACGTCACTCAGACCTTGTCAACACCATGGATGAGCTCCAAGTATAGCCACCCATCTGATTTCATTACGGGTGGGCAAAAGTAATTAAAAGGCGGTTGTATTCTGCCGCACTGAAGGCTGAAATATAAGCCACGCTTGAACAAAGAGAAAACTTGCTTATGACCCAAGAGAAAACAGAGTATTTGGTCTGTTGGAAGAGGGAGAATTAAGGAAATTGAGATTTGAGACACAGACCTGGTACTGTAAAAGAATGGAGGACGCTCTTAGAAACATGAGGGTCATGTTATAAATGAAGAATCTCCTCGTCAAACTCCAGAAGTCAATTTTCACATATATTAAGTAGATGAGATCTCTTTCTTTCTAAATTTCAAGCAACTGTAAGATATAATACCTGGAACTGGAATTTGGAAGCTCTCGTTGGCCGTATTTAGTTTGTGGCATTTTGCTGATTTTTACACTTTTGTATGTGATATGGATGGGAGCTGGGGTGGGCTACGTGTGGGCTCCCAGAAAGTAACAAGTCTGAGGCAAGAAGCTCAGGTGCTGCTAGCTCTCTATGTAATTATTTTCATGAACTTTACAATGTAACAAACCGCTTCCTTGCTTTGCAAGCATTTGACAGTCCGTGAGTCTGTTTGCTAGAGGTGGAGTAAAAAAACCAACCAACCAATCACGGTCTGCAATCTGTTGAGAAGGGCAGTTGTGTAAAAGTGAAGAACCACTTATACCTGGAAAGTATTAGTTACTCAACTGATATTTCTTGCCTATAATAACCCAAATCTTTGAAGCCTTAACAACAAAACAACAATGTGTTGTACCAGTAGAAAACATTTTACTAACAGATTTAAAATATATATAGTGTGCATGTATGTGTTGCTACAGTTCAATCTAGATGTAACAAAAAGTGTGACCCCCTGAGAAGCTGGGCACCATTGAACCTGTGGCATGTTTTGCCAGTGGTGGAGAAGCATTATAACAGACGCATGTTCATAATCATGTTCATCAAAGGCGAGCTGCACATCCAGCAGACCTTGCAGATTTCTCACTAGCATACAAATAGGGATCACACTTGCAGCATTTCCAGAAAAAAAAAAAAAAAAAAAGTGGAGTCAGATGCAGGGACGTGAGGAGGTGATTTAGTTGATGCCAAGAAGGAAAATGTCACTTTGATTCTTTGTCTGCTCTCGTGGTTACATAAAATATCTTAAGTGGCAGTAGCCCCTGTCAGCAGTGTGAAAAATGAGGTTTTGCTGCTTGGGATGCGAGGTGAAAACTGCTTTTTGGGGTGATGAGTGATGGATTCTGTTCATGGATTTGTATTTCTTTGCACTGTGAGCAGCAGACTCGACTGGCTGGTTGGTGCTACCAGCATGTAGTTACATGCTGAAAGTTTCCTTTCCAACCTGAAGTACAGGGAGTACTCACTGTCGTCCTTGCAAATTCAACAGCTCAGCACCAGAAAACACCTTATGATTTTATTCTGCTCTTAAATTCTAGTTTCCTTCAACATTAGAAATACGTAGTAATAAAATATATTGAAGCTGCCTCAGAGTTACACACGCCACTGAGATATGCAGCAGCAGGGGAGGAAAGAGGAAATCTTATCCGAGAGAGGCTGGCACGTTGCCCTTACAGGGGTACAGTCAGCTCCTCCAGACTGATATAGGTCCCTGTTTACAGGATAGCTGCACCAGATCTCTCATGATCAAAACCCATGGCCTTAGGGAGTTCTTGTATTACCAAGCTGATACAGGAGGTACGTGTCAAAGAGTTCTCCCCAAAAGCCCCGCTGTTCATGCACTGAGAAGCAAAGATCTTGCATAAAGCTGGCCTTGATTGGACCTGCCTTCTTGATGTCCTATAGAGGAGTGTCAAATTAGCCAGGAGAGGGGGTCCTGGACCTTGCTGGAAAAGGAACCATATTTGGATGTGATCCTGTGAGTTGTGACAGCGTGTTTTGGTTGGATTTTTGCAGATGTAACTCACAAATCACAGCAAGGATGTAGGCTACTGCAACCGTCCCATTTCTTCACAATAAGAATCTTATTAGGAGAGAGTTTCTTGTGAAACTCATGTTATTCCATGAGTCCTGAAAGCAGAGCTGGGAAACCCAAGTCTAGCTCGTTGCCTTTACACGAGGGAATCTTTCCTGCTTATATTTTATTTGAAAGGTTTCATTTGGTAATAGAGGACTGTAATTTATTTAAAGAGCAGAAAGAAGTCAATATGCAAAGCTCAAACTTACAATTCTCACTGATCTCACTGCTGAAGGGCCCTGTTCAGAGCCAGCTGAACCATCCTTGCCATTTAATGTACGCTGGGGAGAAGCTAAGCATATGTCTGAAAGATGCACACACAGGAGTTTTCCCTATGCAACTATTTCCATTCTCCTTTGATTGCTTACTCTCATATTTAAATAGGAATGTGTTTCGAGCTGCTGTCTTAAAAGCCTTATGGCTAATTTTGTAGGTGAGAAAAACCCACCTCTAAATTTTTCTTGGCTCTGTAAGACGAGAATAGCAATTCCAGCCTCATCTTACTGTATGTAATAACGCAAAATGTCACAGGCAGGTGCTCAAACAAAGCACAGGAAACAGGCTGCAAGAGGGGAAAAAGCAAAATCAGCTCTTCTAACCTTCCTGACCTTCGCTCGATGGCAACCTGCTGCTGTAGACAGCTGAAGGAGATGCCCTGGACCAGCACGTCTGTCAGCTGCCTTGGCCACCCGCCCTCCTCGCCCACTCCTTGGGCTTCCCTGGCTATCACCCTGCTGTATTTATACTGTGCTACCCAGATACTGCAGTAGTCGCCAGGGTATAAATACTGCTGGACAGCCATACATCACGCTTGTCATTGTTGTGCCTGAGTGTGGTGCAAATACAGTTTAGTGTGTGGGTCTCCCTTTGTGTAAGGGAAGTTTTTTTGGCTGCTTTTTGACACCACAACTTCTTCCATTGCTGAACTCCCACTTCAGGACTTTGTAAATGTGTATAAATTAAGGGCAGTGGGAGGAAGATGGGACAAAACCCTCGAAGACAGTGTTTTGCTGAGCCTTGCTACATGCTCCGGCAGCATTTTCATGTCCCAAGAGGGGACATGCACAGGGATGAATGAATCCCACAGTGTCCCTTATACACATGCTGTCTGTCCCTCTGCTCCCATTCGGGAAGTGGAGATGAAGAATTATGATATATGTGTGGGACTTGGTATAGCTTTTTTGAAATGCCTGGGCTACTTTAGGAACCTCTACATAGGAAAGCATGAGTCAAACTTAAGAGCTGGAGGAAAAGAAATAATGCAGGCTTCTGCTTCAGTGCTCCATGAACCTGCCTGAGGGAGGTGAATACAAAGTACCATGTTTTCATTTTGCAGAAAAGTTTCAGCATCGGAGCTGTCAAACATGGAAGGCTATTTTTTCACTGAAGTTGGTTGGAGAAAACAATCCATTGGTTTTTGCACTGAGGCACGTGCGCGTGCAAGCTGGACGATGATATTTTAGTTTCAGCTTTCTGAGCTCCTTTCTGTTTTCAGATTTAATCAAGATGGCACGCAGTATGCACAAATGAAGGCACTTACTATTTTGTGAGTAATCCTGAATATAAAGTTAATATAACTGTATGGCACAAAGAGAGTGGACACAGAGCAGAGGCAGCAATGGTAGTTGGTAATTTCTGGGGCGGGTTTCAAAGAGACTTGAAACTCTTCCAAGTGATACTTAGAGACTCATTTGAGTAATTGCTCGGAACCCCCTCACTTCCACTTGGGACAGTCTTGCAGCTGTCCAGATGAGCTGCTAAGGTGACCTGCCACCTAAACTTAAAGACCAGACTGAAATTTGTACAGCTGGGGCGAGCACATGAAATCTGAAGCCAGTGGAGTGGAAAATATGGAACTGTCTTTTTTGGCAAGGCTCTGTCCAGTGTCTGCAGAATTGTCCAGTTTTTGTCTCCACCTAGTCTAGGTTTTTTTTTAATTGATTTTTTTTTAATGAGGAGAGAAAGGTAGGCAGGATTTCACCTAGCAGTCACGCTCTATGGGCAGATATTGTATCACAGCAGTCACACATTGTCCCCATGTCTGGTGAGCAGGAAGAAAAAATAAAGGCCATGCACTACAGGTGTAATGGATGTAATTATCTGGTGCTGATCTTGACACCACATCCAGACCCCCAGCCACATCACTTTGGGCCATGGGGAGGGCAGCAGGAAGAGCTGGGGTGCAGAGGGACACACAGATGCCTTGTGGAGCCTTGCAGAGTAGCCAGGAGCTCCCTGTCTGCCTTTTTAAGGAAATATGAGCAGCCGTCTTTGTACTATGCCAATGCCCTCCCCAAAGGCATCGGGAAGCCTACATTTTCAGTCCAGCCAGTGTAAGTCGTTCATCAAAAATCCCACAAGCACCAGCTTTACCAGTGAGGGAGGAACGTCTCACCCTCTTGCCTTTGCATGTAAATATTCTTGGAAGAAACTACCTGGCTGGCATTTCAGGCGTGTCCTAGAAGAGCAGTGAGCGGGTGCCAGCAACGGATTCCTCACATTGCTGGATCATGGGGCTCCGAGGAGCTTCTCCCTTCTCCTCTCTCCCTCTTGACAGAGACTCAGATCAGCAGCATGCATAGCTCCCATCTCTGCTACAAAATGCCTGGTTTTGTTGAAAAAATTGTGGTAACATTCTTAGCTATTCTCACTTCTGATTTTAGCTGTACAAATCGATTTCAAAGTATACAATCTGTAAGTTCTTTTGCTCTCCCTGATGGCACAAGCTTTGTTGGGCTCCTGCAAACACCTGTAGCCTCGCTGTATCTCAGGTGGTGCCACCATCATAAGAACAGTCTTCTGTTACCACCAAGAATGAGATGCTGTACTCTCTGCAGGTGGAGTCATGGCACAAAACAGCAAGACTGAAGCATTTAAGTTCAAGAAAATAATAGTGGCAGGAGAGGAGTTGAAAAATAGAGGTGAGGGTGAGGGCAGAAAGCAGCGGGATTGCCTGGAGGGGAAACAGAGAAATAGAGACTGACCGTGACATTCAGTGAAATTCAGTTGTACCTAAAAAGTCTACAAGAGAGGCTGCAGTGTTAGTATCCATTAGCATATAAAACGGAAGGATCTTGGAAAAAAATGGGTGAAGTCACAGGTAGGACCTCAATAAATTCACAGGCAAACAACTGGCAGGTGTTGAGTGCTGTGGGCTTTTAGGGGATTGTTTGTAAGGCTGGCTTGGGTCTTCTTTTGAAGAAAATAGTCTTCAGCTTTATTCGTATTGGTTTAAAAAAAATCAGTGAGTGGAAAACATTTTCTTCTTCATTACTTTAGATTAAATTAAATATATCTAACTCTGAAACTATTGGGTAGTGGTTGCAGAATGCAAAACCTTGAGTGGAGAGGTGAAAGGCAGGTAGTGAAAAAGAGAGCTCAGAGGCGAGCTGTAGTCCTGGCGGGTACTGGGAAATATAGGAACGCTATATATAAATAGCTTTCAGTGTTTGTGGGTCATGGTATAAACAGCTGCTGCTGTTTATAAAAACAAAATGTGAGTTTGTAAACACATTGATCTGTGGATTCCTAATGCAACATAATTATAAAGGATATCAGATGGATTTGCTTCTAGTTTTGAGAAGATATTTGTATTTTCATTTCTGGAATGGTGGTAGGGAATATATGTGTTCATTGGCAGCTTTAAAAAGACAGAGCTGTTTAGTTTTGATTCCGGGTGCCTTTGGAGCACCACCAAGGTGTAGTAAGTGACTGCGTATCAACGCATGCAATCTGTGATAGAGGAACTGGGCCTCTACTGCAAATTTGTAGTTTACAATGTTGTGTCATTTAACAGGAAGTCGCCATGTGGGGGTGTATGTGTAAGTGTATGCAAGAGGAGGAAACCAGTGATGGGGAAGGGTCATGGGACACTGCCCAAGGTACAGACAGACAGAAAGGCTCCTGCAGGGTGCTGCCTCAGTGCTGGAAGGCAGCAGGCTGCTGGGTGTTTGGAAGATGACTGATGTTTTTAGGGAGTTTGGATGGCTGAAATGGCCTTGGAAAATGGAGGGCCCGCACAAAGCTTTGTTGCATACATCCTTGCAAAGTCAGGAAAAGGATAATGTTAATTAATTCAACACGAGAACAGTGCATGTGATTTTCTGTGTTGTGCTGCAGAAGAACCGATCTGGGAGGAGCAGTCACTTTTAGCAGAGGGAAGCAACCACCTTGTTTCTCTCAGTAGTGAAATGCCAGTGTCCCATCTCATTTGCTTCGTGAGCATTAAGGCCAGGAGCAAAGGGTGGAGGATTTCTGAAAGGCAAGGAGGGCAGAGACAGAGCAGCACCACTGCTGAGGCCAGCAACCTCACCCTCCCACTTTCCTGCAAGGAGAAAGTAAGGGCTCTAAGAAATCACTTCCTTCCATGAGGTCGTGCATCCATCCACTCAGATACCACTGCTCAACTCCACAAGGCCAGTGAGATATTTAAGGGCAGCGTATCGCCTTTCCTTGGAGCTGGGTCCAGCGAGGCACAGGAGGACATCTCACTGAGGTCCCAGCCCCTGGGACCTGTCTGCCCTGTGGGAGTATTTCTGTTTCCATGAGCTTACGGCAGAAGGGCAGCATTAAGTGGCATATAAACGTATGCGTTACAATGCTGTAGGAAAATTCAGGTCACAGAGAACTTCTGGGGATCATCTAGTCCAACCTCCATCTGTAGTACTATTGCTCACCTTATCTGTGCAGCTCTCATACTATTTACAAAATAGTTTTAATCAATGCAGTAATTATCTTGTTATATAACCATGACAAGCAAATGTAATGATAAAAACCGTGAGGAGCAAGAAGACAAAGTGACATCAGAGCTCTTAGCCCTCAGCAACTTTTGAGTTAAACTAAACCTTTGTATTCTAGATGTTATCTCTGATATGTGCATGTTTGCATCTTGATTATCGGCTAAGTATTCCAAACATATTGTGTATTCAAAATCAGTTCTGTAGACAGAAAATATACTACCTTAGTGAGGAAAATAGTGTTGTTCATAATGGATTTCCAGACCTTCTTTTCAAAACAGTAAAGGGGAAAAATATATATATATATATACACATATATTGTGTAGAGCAAGCTTTGTTGCTGACATATGAAACATTTGGGGCTTTGTTTTGTTTTTGTTTGTTTCCTACTGTGCTTTCTGTCTCAAATCTGATCACTCTTACTGGGGCCCTGACCCCGAAGGAGGATTTTGCCTTTGAAATGCAATGTGCAGAGCATCTGGGATGGTCGATGTCACACTTTAATTTCACCTTGAGTTTAGTGAGGAGCAGGAGGGGGCTTGGCATAACGCAGAGCTGAAAGCAGATTGAAAGTAAAAGCGTCATAAAAAGTAACTTCAGTAACAACCAAATGGGAGACACTGATCTTTTCACCCCTCTAGTGGCTAACCCACTGCAGGGCTTTATGGGAGCCTTTGCCTTCCTGTTCTATGGGACTGAGCACCCATCCACCTCCGTGCCTGATACGGCCCCTACATAAAATGCTGAGATAACACTGAGACAGTGCATGAATCCCTTCCCTTCTGCGCAGTACTATTCCCCCTACAGCAGAAATGTACTCAATAAAATAATTATAAAAAGCAGTCTATCAGGGAGCATAAAGCATCTCCAGGGAGCCCAAAGAATCAGACAAGAACGAGTTAGGAACAGCAGAGCTGTGGTCTTAATCCCCGTTTCTGTGGTAGAGCTCTAGGGGCAGGGCTGCTGCGTGAATCATGTTTATCTGCTGAACAGGGGCATGGGAAGGTGATGTCTAATCTCAGGAAGATTTTCAAAGACAAATCCCTGTCCTACATGTCCGCTTACACCTTCAACAGAGGCAGCATCTCCTCCATGTTCCTGATTCCCTGCCCTACAACTCTATTCCAGCTAGCGTTTTGATCTCTGAGAAAGCAAGCGGTTTGACACTCAAAAGAAACTTTGGGTACCTAGTAGTGCAAGATAGCTTGCCGTTTAGCAAGCAAAAAATCTAGCCCCTGATCTTGGTAGGTATCCATCTCAAAATCTCTGTAGTAACTTCAGGGATGGTGTCAGCAGGTAGCTCTGACTGACGTGTGGCATAACCGGTGCGGCTTCTTCCCCAAGGGACATCTGGATATCCAAAAATAACCGTGGCACGAGTTGTGTTTTTGGCAAGATGGCACAAATACCTTTCAAATTACTCTGTTCAGGAGAAAACAATCGCCCTGAGGGCTCTGACCGCTCAACACCTGCCGCCTCACAGAGTTTATTTGCAGTGTGAATTCTCAGCAGGCCCCGTTAGGACACCGGTCCATGTTAGGCACTGGAGGCCTGGCACAAGCAAAGGCCTGGCCTTGTATGGACTCCACCTGGAAGCCCATCTTCTGCCGCAGCATCAGTACACTTGTTTTCTTCCACACCCGCCATTCTTCCTGCAGGAAGTGAGCATAACCCACCCATCTGAGCAAGCACTTGGAGCAGTAGGTGCAGGCCTCTGCCCATCTACGTGCCAAGGCCTGATGCTTCAGCTGTTTCACTGCACAGAAGTGAAGCACCATGCAATCTTTGCCACCCTGTGGTCTATGAAGGAAATGAGTGAGGCGTGATCCCATCCATGGTTTAAAAGAGCAGTGAAAGTCTATTTCTGTATAAAGGCATATAAGCTTTTTCTCATCAAAAACACAATAATAGTTGGATGGTCCTCTTTTGCTAGCAAAGAACCTGTATATCTTACATGATTTCTCAAAATGCCAGCAGCTTTGCAGCCATAATCTTGTCTTCAACTCTTATTGCCTGGATTTCACTGTCTTCAAAAATAATTTACAACATAGAGCTAGAAATGTAATTATAAATGCCCCTACCTCAGAGCTGCAGAAAAATGGCACTTCTAAATGCCCTTGGAAGCGATCAGTGCTTCAGAGCACTATTTGTTATTATAGCAGCAAGTAGCTAGACTGGCTTGCTGAACAGCACAGGGTGTATTAAGAAATACACTGGTGCTGTGAGTTCCTTAGGAAAGAGTGGAGAAAGCAAGTCCCAATGTGATGTGGCTCCCCAGGCTGTGGGGAAGGAAAGCTGTGTAGGCCTGACTGTGTCTGATTGCATTACCAGTATATTCTATGTTTCCTCCAACTGAAGAGCACATATACAAGGGAGAAGGGTGTCAATATTCAAACGCCAACATCAAATAAGCTGGCTCTGGATTCAGGAGCGATACAGCCACACTGTCGAAGCCCTGAGCTGGAGGACACTGCCCAGCAGGATGGATGTTACCACAGCTGATGCAGCCCTCCTGCCATGCTCTGGTGCTCTGCAGCAAGTGCTGGATCTATACAGCCCTGGGGTGCCATAGCCCTTCACTGCCTTGCACGGTGCAGGGATGTTCTGAGTGTCCTTGCCTATCTCCAGTTACGCTGCTGCTCGCACGCCCAGAGCCAGAGCCTCTCAAATGGCTCCCATCCTGACATGGGACAGCTGCAGCTCCTCTCTGTTCCCCTCTGCCACCTACAGCAGCGAAGCATGGTTGGCAGGGGTCCTACTCTCCTTGAAATTCCCAAATGTCTCCTGCCCTGGGTGAATGTGACCCATCCAGACGTCGATCAGACGTCTGCCACCCCCAACCCTACTTTGTGTGGCATTCCAACGTGACTGACTTCAACCCCCAAGGGCTTCGAACCTGCTCTTCCTGACCTGGATTAGTACTGCTAAAATACGGGCACAACAGATGTCTCCTCGGTTCCCTAGGTGTCAGCCTGCTCTGTAGGTGCCCCTCAGCACATCTCCCATCGTGTCATTTAGCAAGGGAATCTGAAAGGTCGCTGCAGATGCTGGCTTCATCTCAGAGATCTACTAAAATTATGCAGCTAACTACAGGCTCGTTTCAAGTGCGATCACCTGTAAAAGGCAAGCATTAAACTGGCAGCAAGTTACAGCTGGGAGAGCAGAAGGTGCTGCAGAAATCCACAGCAACCTGCTTGTTTTCTCTGAGTGGTTTAAACAACACTGTTTTTATGTTGGTTGTTGGTTTTATTTTTTTCTTACAGGCTTAACTGAAAATTATGAAGGGAGCAACTGGCTGAGGTATACAAAAGGCAAACTGAAAATGAAATGTCCTCTGAGCTACCCGTTTTACCAGGTTTACTCCACACACTTTGCTTTCCTCACCGCCTCCGTTTCAGCCCCTCAAAGCTTGTGCTGGAGCACTCCTGGGCTCTGACTTGAGCACATCTGGGACTCTGTCCCAAACAGAGCCTTTGGCAGGGCCCGTTGCATGGGCAGTGGCTATCACAGAGCACCTGTTCTTCTCCAAATGGCAAAGATGGGTGATTTGGGAAGTCTGCTGGTTTACCAGTTGCTCATCTGATGTGCAGAAATATTTTGTGAGTTTGCTGTACTGCCATCTATGTTAGTAAGCTGTGGTACATGTGGGGGAAAAGAAAATTGCGTATGTTGTTTTGCAAAGTGCCAAATTTGCATTTCAGGCTTCGCTAACCTCAGAACTGCCTGGATCTAGGGTTTTAGTTCAGTCTGGCAGTAAAGCTCTTCTCAATTTCTACTCCTGATAGGGTATTTCAATTTAAACTTTGAAGTTCTGAAATCAGATGTCTTGTTCTGGGCTGTCATCCCTTCCGACTTCCTCCATTCTGTGATTATCTGACATACGGTGAATTTTTATCGGGATGCCGCTAAGTTAGCTGCTGCTAGCTCACAGAGCTCTGAACATCTAACAAAGGTCAGAATATTCTAACTGGTAGTTACTGTGCTGTTTGTTGGCTGTAATGGATGATGAGTGAAAGCACAGCCTTCATTCTACTCCAAATGCTGAAGTGAGAGGGGAGAAGGTATTGTTCTGGGTATTTCCTCCATTTGGCAGCTCCAGAAAGCTCTACACAGAGAGCTCACTTTCCATCTGAAAAGGTCACATGAACTTCGCCCTTCCCAGATTTTATTACTCAGTTTTTGACATCCTTCCTGATGGCTCTGTCACATTGCTAGCTTGAGCTCTTTGTCCTTCCTTAGCGGTGATCAGTGTTCATTTTCACTCTTTGCTCCCAGTTGCTGCAAGAAGTCCTTGAACCTTTAGATGCTTACTGGCTGCTCAGCCCCTGCAGTGCTGGTGGTTTTGTATGAGCACATTGCGTACATCCATCCTATGGGGTAGAGCACTCTGAAATAGCTTGGTGCTCATGCAGCAGAGCCGGGAAATCGGGGAAGTTTCTTTAGCAGCGGCAGGCACTCGAAAGGGCTAGGTAAGGTATAGCCACCTTCAAAGGTAAAACTGATAATTATACGTCTATATTTACTTACATGAAACTTTCTTTGGGAGTAGTTTGCAGTCAAACTCCCATCAAAACTCGCCTTGTTTTTAAAGAGTTGCTGTGTATCTGTTCTTTATATTTAATGCACATTTTGTCAAAAACCCACAGCTTCACAGTAACTTTTTAATGACAGTGATAGGAATGATATTGGGTTTAGTTTTGTGGGTTATTTTCCAGTGTCAGCTGTTATTGAAAAAAAAATCTGTGATTTAATGGTAGAATTTGAGGGTGACCAGCGGGGACACCAAACCACTGCATCTACCTACACAAAAATCTGATGAATCTTGAACATTTAGTCTGGGACTGGTAATATGATTAATTTTTAATCCAGCACCAAGAATTTTTACATATACTTTGTCTGAAATCTTACTATGAATTACTTTTCTTGCTTTGTCCAGTGCTCTGACTTCTCTCCTAGACATTTTTGCAAGTAACCAGTGAAGTGCAGGGCTGTTCTGCAAACATCCACTCATCTGTAAGCAGTGCCTTTATAAACTGTCAGTGCAGCTATTGCATCTTCTGCTTAGTGCTCATGTTAGCACTAATGTGACATAAAATAAATTGCCCGTGGAAGATACTAGGTCCTTAAGGCAACAGTTTTCAGATGTCTCTCTTCAGCTTCCTTTATTTTATTGAAATATATTTTAATCTTGTCCAGTTGACAAGGAGTGATGAGGATTACTGTTATGGTATACACGGCACTTAAAATTAGACTGAGGAGAGCTGTTAAAATGCTGCTTGATCAATACAAAGTAGTGAGCATTTGGTTCTATTTTCATGCTGGTGTAAATCTGGAGTTATGCTGCAAAGCCACCAGGCCAGCTACTCCTCTTGTCAAAGCAGAAGATTTGCCTTGTTCTGGTGTCTGCGGCACCTGGTCAAGGTGTAGCACCCAGATATGAGCTGGATACCTACTTTTATTTCTCTAGTTTTGCAAATCAAAGATCAGGTTAACCTTCTCTCTGTGTTTTATAGGAAAAAATATATATTTTTTAAATGTTATTTTCCATAATTTTTAAGGTACTCTGTTCTACATTGCTAATCAGCCAACACAGCCATAAAGTATTGCCAGAACACCCAGTATTAAGGAAGGTCAGATAATCTATATTGTGGTGGGACAGCTGATCGTTCAGGAAATGACAACCATATTCTGTAACATTTATCTCCAGAGAGACACTTTGCCCAGGAAGAGCAGGAAGGCTATATAACTGCAGAAAACTTTAGGAGTCGCTATCAGGAATATGAATAGCTCTGCTGACCTTTCTTATTGCTTGTGCTGTTGTTTTTTCTTCCAACACAAAATAGCAGTAGTAAGCCTAAATCATATAGCACAAGAGAAAAAGCTATTTCTTCAATTTTCATCATTTTCCTTTTTGGGATGCTCTTAAAAATATCCTAAGTTTATTTTTAAGATGTTCTTACTAAGCACTTCTTCACTACTTTTTGTATTTAAATTCATCTGAAAACAAACCTGCAGAATGTGCTAAGACCTGGTTGCTTCCAGATAGTTGTGCCTTCATCTCTCTTGCTGCAGCTCACGTGACAGTACTGAATTTTGAGTTGCCTGAGCATTTTGGGAGAAAACTCACTTGTTAAACAGAGGAATGTAGTGAGCTTCCTACACACCCTCAGACCGAGGCCTCTCTGTGAAAGCCCGGTGTGACTTGTCTTCAGAGGGTATCGGTGCACGCGGGGGCGAGAGAGCTTTGTACGTGTATCCATGTCTTGTCTGCTTGGCTTTTGTGCCAACTTCAAAGCCATCTGCTCAGGAGTAGAAAAGCCTGCCTAACAGACTAAGGCAGCTGCTACCACAGTTTTTGCGTGCTGATCTCGCAGCTTCTTCCCCCGTAACCTTGGATGACCATCTCTTCTAGGTAAAGAGGGAGAACATTAATCTCTGGCTTAGAGTCTAATAAACTGTGGGTTTCCCCTAAACATACACTACTAGTAATACCATTCCTGGTAAGGGATGGGCAAAATCTTGTGAATAAGAACCTGGCAATGTACACTGTAGGTTGACATTGATCTTTCCACTCAGCGCTGTGTTGTGCTATGGGCTAGACTTGCTCTGTCACTGCACAGTTTCTCTCAGGTTGCCATCCTATCCTGGGAGCTGCTTTTTCCTCTCTCTGATCACTAAGAGCAACTGTGCAGTACAAACAGGATACATACTAATAGAACTTAATAATCAGGCACTGCCTGGCTTTGGCACCAATAATGAAGTGCCTGCCCATCCCAGCATATCCCTGTCAGATGTACAGAGACTTCAGCTGGCAGTAGCAATTTGTCTAAAAAGATCAATGCACGCTTCCTTTTATTGGCCAGTGATAGAAACTGATTACTCTGTGTTTTACACTTGCTTTATATTCACATTGTATGACTTACTGCAATGGAAAGTCAGCAGACTTAGACCTCTGCTATACCAGAGTAAGACCTGCATGGACTGCTCTTTTTCCTGCATAGAGATGAACATGCAGTCCTTGCATGCATTTGAGTCAGAGCTCGAGAGTTCATTCGAGCTAAACGTACCACTGCAGCGTTGTCCAGTGTGTCAGTTACTGAGCTTATGTATGACTGTTCTTTTTTCCATACTGACCCATTCAAACATTTTCATTTCGTTCACTAAAACAGCCTAAAGCAGGGACTGTTTTTCATTTGCTTTCTCTTTAGTGACGTGGACTTAGTGAGACAGCCGATCCTGTTTCAAATGGAGTAACCCATACTAAACACTGAAACCCAGCAGTGGGTTTCAGTACCTCACAGTGTCTCTGTGAGAACCTAGAAAGGCTCAGTCTCTCTGGAAATTTTGCTTTTTCTTGGAAATGGGAAGCAAGCCAGTTATTTTATGGCTACCTGAAGAAGTTGCATGCACCAAGGTGACTTGTTTGAAGTAAGAACTCAATTATTCCAGGTTTCCCTGCCTTGATCTCTCTATCCTGCCAGTAACATCTCTGTGTCTTCAGTCCCAACTAAATTTCCTTTTCTCTGGTGTAAATGCAGCTCAAATGTGCCAAGATCTGCTTGCCAGTAAAGAGCAGAACGTTTCATGTCAGGGGAAGCAGATCATTTTGCCTGGCATAACAGTGGAGCTCCTGTGCTGTAACGTTTCACGTAGAGGAAACTACTTTTGTTGTCTTCTAACTGACATGGCATGACTCTTTTCTCCTTCTGCCTCCTCAGCCAGAAGCCCAGGAGCAGCAGAAAGACACATGGGGCTCAGGGCATCGCTGCAGGGCAGGAATAGGGTGCTCAGGTACGCACAGTCTGAGCAGGGCTCTGCTGGAGTTCTGGTAGGAATCTATTTTTTTGTCTCAGAATAGCAGACGTCTTGTACAGCATGATCACAGAATCATAGAATGGCTTGGGTTGGAAAGGATCTTAAGGACCACCCAGTTCAAACTCCACTGCCCTGGACAGGCTTGCCACTGGCTAGATCAGGGTCTGGCTTTGAACACCTCCAGGAATGGTTCTCCACTTCATCTTGTTGCAGCATGAATACTATTTGCATCAGCAGTTATGACTTAGGAACTCCTGCCTGCACCAAAACACAAGAGATTAGAGGGGAAAGCACACCCATCCTCACTGGTGAGTGCCACCTCTGCATGCATCCCCACCAGAATCCGTGACCACCACAGTGCCAGCAGAGCATGGCCCCCATGGGGGTATTTTTGGCTTTCATGGATGAATGTGACAGCGTTTTTTCACAGCAGTCTTCAGAGCAGCTGGTATTTGCCCCAAACTCACTGTGGACACATAGAGCAATGTATGAACTGAGGAAGACAAGGCTGGCTTATGCTGCAGAGGGGAGGATTTGCTTCCTGGGGTGCCACGGGCGGAGATGTGGCCAGCTCTGTCTGGCCCAGTGACCTGGATCACAGGGATTTGAGAGAGCTCATCGCTTCCCGGGGAGCGCTCGACACCTCGCAGCATCAGGCCTGCCTGCTGGGAGCCCTGCAAGTGCTGAGACACCACTTGCGTTATCCTCACGCTGTAACAGAGGAAGAGTAGACGTGGGGAATTTCAGACTGGATAGAAGAGAGAGGAATATTTTCATCTGTAAGATGTTCCTGATTTTCCTAAACCAGTGTTGATTAAAGGAATTGTGGGAAAGACAGAATTATACAAGCAAAAATACGGCATAGCTAAAGGCAGAGCAATAATAGATCTTATATGCTTTGAGGCTGAAGCTTGAAATTGCAATTTAAAGAAAACTGCATTATTTTTCAACATGAGAAGAACTGCCATGTTGATAAAGGATGCGTCCTGGGGCTCACAGCCTTCTGAGGCTGAATTCACTCAATGCATAAGAATTAGGGCAAAGTAAAAAAACAAACAAAAAAAACACCTCAGACCTCATGTTAATATGGCTTTTTGAGGAAACAGCATTAAGGTGAGAGAGATCTCTCTACCTTGCAAATGGAAAAGCACTTCGGCTCCGGTTAGACACACAGGTGCCTATCCTTAGTGTGCCCTGCTAAGGTGCTACAGACTACGTTTGTATGTGTTTAGGTTAAAAGCATACACTAGACTATGCACTCTTTCAGACAGGTTTTCTCCTGTGCCACGGTAGAGAAATGCAGTTTCTCTAAGATAAATTGTGTTAAAGTTTGTGTAACAGCTCTACCATTTCTGCATAGGTCACTCCAAAAATAATGCCTTCTATTTATATCCATGGAAACAGATACAAAGAGCACAATAACACTGCTTGATAGAGCACATTCTCAGCTTCAAAACACTGTTTTTCATCCTAGTCACCACCATTAGCCGATTCATGTGGATGAGCTGATCGAGGCGCTTTTCATTTCGTGGTGTGACAGCTGTGCATGGCTGTCCAGAATGTGGCTTGTCCTTCAGTTTGCTGTTGCCAGTTGCTGAAACACACCACTTGCTGCCTCACTGTGCTCACATCCACTCTTTGGTCTCCATAAAAGTTCAGCAAGCATTGATGAATGTCAATACATGCAATTTCTCCTGCATGGAGGAATTCAGTGACAAACCTTTGCTCCATACCCACTTCCATGTCAGATGCCGTTTTGTCAGACTGCCCCTCTGCTGCCATCTGTCACTTGGCAATAAAATGTAACAGGATGTTTCTGGGAAGTTTCAGCCTGCACTGCCATACCACCACCATCTGCCTCTGATGTTGTAGGCCAACATAATAAAATAAGGAGGCATTACTTTTAGAGCAGCCTTCGTACTTCTGAGGCTAGCTGTTAAGAGTCCATGTTATATATATTTGGCAAAGTATAGGCATTAAAATGGATATAACCTTTCAGTTATATATGTTGCAGAAAAACATGTACAAGCTCTTGAGTGTAAGATCACAGCATTGTGCCAAACTAAATAACCTTTTCTCACCTCAGTTGTTCGACTGCATGGAGAAATCCTTACTTACACAAGTAAGGATCTCTTATCTCAGTAAGATTTGGCTGGACCAAAGGCAAAATTCAAAATAATAATTAAAAAAAAAAAGTAGTCCAATTTAAATAAATCCCTTGTTCTAGTATTACTCAGCTTCAGCCAAGCTATCACTTTCCAGCCTCATAAAACTGTCATATCATTAGCATTTTGGGATCATCTCCTTATAAGCCTGACCTTTACAATGGATTTTACACCTGGGTTTAAGAATCTCATTCTTGCTTTCCTCTGCAGCCTGATGCCTGAGGTGGGGTAGGAGTCAGCAGCCACCATGATTTGTATCTACTAATTATGCAGCCGGTGTCTCACACGTAATTGTTTGATCTGTAAGCAAAGCGAGCTGGTGGAGAAGCACAGACCTACGGAGATGTAGGTATGTGTGTGACCTTAATTCTGGGCAGGCAGATTGCACACAGTTCCTAATGGTGTTTATTGAACTCCCCTATATATAGAAACTCCAGCCTGGAAGAGGCTTCACTCTGGGAGCTGTTTGATCCTCCTTTTCATCACCATGCGGTGGCAGGCACTTGAGCTGGCTTTTACTGTAAGCCCAGGGAGAAACACCCCCGAGCTGCCTGCTGCATGGCCCATGGCTCCATGTCCAAACATAGGCCCCCTGGCAGGAGGTGGGCACGATCAGCGCGGATTGCTTTTCACCTGCCCCTCCGAACACGCTGCTGAACCCTGTGAGCAGATTAAGCCCAGTCCAGTGCTGGCTGTTCTCCACAGCATGGCAATTTCATGTTGCAGTCTCAGGATACAGGATCCGCAGTGTTTGGCTTTGGTGTACATTTGGCTGTAGGAGCTGTTGCATGGAAAAATATTGTTGTCCTCTGGGATGTAGTTGTTTGCATAAAGGGCTGATATTACCCAATTATCCAATGTAGCCTGACTGCTTGTTTTTCTAATTCTAAAGTAAGGGGAAAACAGCAATACTGTTTTATATAGCAAGGTGTGGGTAGGCTTTTTCTTCCAGGTAACTACAGATAGGACGAGAACTAATGGCCTTAAGTTGCACCAGGAGAGGTTCAGATTGGATATTAGGAAAAATTTCTTCTCAGAAAGAGTGGTAATGCATTGGAACAGACTGTCTGGGGAAGTGGTGGAGTCACCATTCCTGGAGGTTTTCAAGAAAAGGATAGATGTGGTACTGAGGGACATGGTTCAGTGAGCATGGTGGTGATGAGTTGATGGTTAGACTAGATAATTTTAGTGGTCTTTTCCAAGCTTAGTGATTCTACATTTTCGTCTAATGGCCACTGCCCAGCTAAAATAGATATTTATAAAAGCATGCACTTTATCCTGTTACGTTCACGTAGCGCCAAGTTCATATAGAGTCGCCTTGGTTTACCATCTCCAAACCTAGGAAGCAGACTGGTTTTGAGCCTGAACCTCTTAGCCCAAGTCTACCTCTATAAATAATCAGTTTCATTTAATTTTAATGAATGGTCATAAATCAGCTCTGTTGCAACCCCCAGCTTGGCTGATAACGCTCAAGGAAAGGTCACGGTTTCAGGTTTTGTGGCAATTGCTCCCGCAGTTCCAATAATCAGATACATCTGCAGGTCTCGAGTTACCCGATAATACTGTACAAAGAATAGGGTCACTGCTGAAAGTTCATCTCAAGAGGCGCGGGATGGGCAAACTGAACCGGCAGAGCAAGCTAGGGAGTGGGATCCTGTGGGAGAAAGACCTCGGCAGACCTGGGAGAAGGAGCGGTAAAGCTTAGGTCAGCCAGTGTGACTTCAGTTTCTGTCAAAATACTGGCATAAATATGCAGTTCGTAGGCCCTTACAAGATAGGTTTGTTCTTGAGGGGTCTGTATGATTTCCTTTCAAAACAGGGCAAGAGGGTGTTGCAGAGAGTACTGAAGTGGCATTTGGCTTTGGTACAGCATATGCCCTTCTTTCAGCAAGCAGGGGAGCAGTGTACCAATGAAGTTGTGAGGTGAGAAATGACTGCTTGGCTCATGCTTGAAGAGTAGTTTCAAATACTGCGTCATTTTTATTAACACGGAACTTAGGGGGGCAGAACAGCCACATTTGTTCAGAATTTTCATTAAAAAATTGGATAATGGAGGGAAAACATGATTGTAGCAGGGCATGAGCTGAAGGACGTGGTCATGTATAAGATGCAGGTGATACTCAGGGATGTGTGAGCAGATCACAAAGCCATCCCTCCCTTCTTCTCAGCATGGGTGAGTTTTCGCCTTGCACCTTGCAGCCAACCCATTGTGCCATGCTTACAGGTTTGCTGAAGAAAGTCCTAAGAGCGATGAAAGGAAGGAGATCTAGTAGGTATGTCCTATGGGTAGAGTATCAGTGAGTTAGGGCTGTTGGGTCTAGAGAAAAGTTGACGAAAGAAGATACACTGATCACCTTTAAATACGCAAGGGTGGAAATCATCTACTTCTTCCACCCATGGCAGAAAGGATAGGTTTACAGCACAGCTCTGAGGACAGTGCTGGGGGCAGGGGCAGCTGAGCTCCTGAGGAGATGGCCTGAGGAAGCTGTGAAGTCTCTGCAGCAGCCATTTGTCAGGACAGGCTGGACAGATGCCTGTTGGGAGGTTCACGGGGGCAATCAGCTGTTTATAAATAGTCTTCTTCAATGCCTTCCTGCAATTTGTGTGTGCTATTGCTGTCCAGGTGCAATGGCCACCAGAACATTCTCTTGCATCCATGACACTGCAGACACTGTTTAACATGCCGTATGCAAAATTCAGCACAGATTTAACTTAGTTCATCTGGGTAGCGGACACCCCATATAAATATACAAACTCATATTTAGCCTGTATTTGCAGCACGGCTGCAAAATACCTAAGAAATCCAAGCTCGTTCTGGGATTACTTTTGTGCTTGTTTGGTTTGGCATGAGATTTTAGGGTCTGGAAAAGAAGGGTGGATCTGTTTTAAAAATATATGCATCTTCTGCAGACCTTGTAAGGTATCCAGCGGGAGCTGCCTATAGTTAGGGTTTTTTTTGAGGGAGTGTTAGTTGTCTAACAAGTGCTTCAGCCCCTGACTCTCACAGGGCTCAGTTACATAGGAGCACATTACAGAGCACCCAGACACAATCCTTTCTCGTCCTGGAAGGAAATGCAGCCTCCTGCTCATGGAACCTTCAGCCCTGCAGGCTTAGGGGCTTGAAACCCAGCCCTGGGGTTTCCGGCCCCAGTAGAGGGTCTCGCTTGCACCAAAAGGCAGGGGATTGCCAGCAGGGAGCCCACACATGGTTCAAATGTGCAGGTTGAGACTTGAGAAGAGCTCCTGAATCTCTCTGACAGATTCAGGATGGAAAGGAAAAGACCACTTGGCTTGTGTTGACGGTGTGTAAGAGAAGAGGCTGACCCCTCACATGCTGATTTTCACTTAGGGCTTGGTGCCGTGTCAGCCGGGCCCTTCCTAAACCCAAAGAGGCATTGTTTTAGTGCAAGCTCCAAAAATCTTGCTTTTTTTCCCCACAGTTTCCGTACCAAAGTGCATTTGTGGGGATTGTATTTTCTTTTATTGTATCTGGTTGCACTCAGAGATTTATAATGTGCACCGGGCTTTGCCGCTATTGCTAAACCACAAGTGCTATTCCTTCTTACAGTAGCCCTTACTCTCCCCTCTCCAGTCACTATTTCTGAGAGCAGATCAGGATGCTATTTTAGATTTTTTTCTCTTTAGGACATATCTAAACTCCAGCCAGAACAATTTGTTTCACTTTTAAAGAGAAGAAAGGCGATGCCTACCATAGGGCTCATTTTGACAACGCACAATTCAACAAAAAAAATGCCGAGAGAGAAATCAAATCCAGCAGCGTTCAAGTTACTATTCAAAGGAGACTAATCTGCCAGAATGAAAGCTTCCTCCTGTGCCTGTATCATTCTTCATCTCTCTCCAAACCTACAGCAAAACGAAGGCACAGCAGGCAGCGGGACCCTTCTGCAATTTCCTTATTTTCTGCAAAATCCATCATTTCTTTCCATGCAAGACATTTAACCTCTTCTGCACGCCACCTTCACTACTGGAACAACTTCTTCTCTGTGCAAATAAGATTGCATTTTTCCTTCTACGCTGACCTGATTTTATGAACTTTTAATTTTTTTTCCTACTTCAGAGTTTAAAAACTTTGACAATACCCTAAGAACTAAAACGTGTAGCGCAGCATTAACATCTCCTAATGAACTAATTACTATTTTTCTCTTCCCATCGCCAGGAGTTGCTTTGCTAAGCCATTCCCCTCTGCTTACCCCACCACCCCTCACGCGTGCTGCTGCCCTCGTGCCAGCTCAGGCAGCAACCCCCTCCCCCCCCCGTGCCTCCCGCACCTGAGCTCCGCCCCAGTCTCCCTCCCCTCACCTGGAGCCTTTTCGTTCTGCTCTAGTTCCTCTTCTGAAATCCATTCTCAATTCCTACACCCTGCTTCTCTGAGGGATGTGTTGTAGGGTGCACAAACTCGGTCTGTCTGAATTTCCATCTCCTTTACTGTGGCTGAACAGTGTGCATACGCTTTTGTAACAAAGAACTTACACTTGCAGACTTTTTTATTGGTAGGCATTTGATACGCAGATTTTATTTGACTGTCAGGACAGATTCACAACAGTTTTGGATTTGGAAATCATAGACATTGACACCTTTAATGAGTGAGAGACATTTAAAGGTGAAAACAAAAGAGTATTATTATATAGAGTATTATAAGGGTGATGTGTTTATTACTGATTTTCAACATCATTAAGTAAAATTGATCAGATTATTGATTTGAGATTAATATGAGATATTTTGCCAGCAATATTAAAAACGAGATACTTTGCCAGATTAGAGTGAGAAATTGCTATCTGCAAGAATACAGGGTGGAGACGTGGCCTCCCCATTTGGCAGGCAGCAAACAGGTCTCACACATCACTTGCTGTAGGCTTTGTCTGGCAACAGCAGTAGATGCAGAGAGTTTTTAAGAAAGAAATCCACAGCTTTCCAAAGGTGCTGAAGAACTTTGATCCTCGGACGGAGGACAGAAATTCAGCCTGTGCTGACTCTCCTAAACTCTTTGGCTTGGTTTTTCAAAGGATATTTTATTTTTATTTTTTTTGTGCCGATAACCTGATAGCTAAACAAACTATGGAACAAATCAGCAGACTGGGACAAATGGTGTCTTTTTCAGCTTCTTCCACATCTTGGTCACTTTTGAACATAAACAAGAGCCGCTTATTTTTGGACTCCTGAGTCAGTGAATGGCATTGTTGCCTGTCCTGAGTTTGAGCTGTGAGTTATCAGTGTCCGTGTGCCCTGGCACCATGGCACACACTGACTGCTCAGCCACTCACACAAACTAAACATTACTTCTTTATCCACTAGGGAAGAAAAATCTCTCCAAATGATCACAAGCTGTGTCTGATGCCCTGAAACAGGACGAGGAGAAGGAGTTTGGGTAAGGACCAGCTTACGCGCTGTACACGCTGTGCTCCTTGTGGAGGAGCACAGGGATTTGGAGGCATCTCCGAAATGGGCTCTGCAGAAGCCAACACAAAGGTAGCTCAGGGGGAAAGCTGGGAAGGAGGAATTCAGGCTGATCTCTCAGGGAATTCTGCACCTTGCTCTGGGCCAGGTGCACAGCAAAGTAGCTCTGGGGGGCTGGCACCATGTCAGGGCAGAAATTTCTGACCCGCAAAAAAAAAGAGGAGGAAATCCCTCTCAATTTTTCCCATCTTCCAATACACATACAGCTGTTCGGACACTTAGGCTGGATGTTACCAATTTGATTTTTTCAAGGAGAGCTGGGGTTGGGCTGGCTGTGTTTAGCCTGGCACACCTTGGTGCCAGGGGGAGGATGCCGGTGCGAATGCCAAAGGCACACAGCCTCAACTAGGAACTCCCCATGGAGAACAGGTGTGGATTTGTGTCCATGGTGGAGCTGTAGAAACATTGTAAGCGTACATAGGTGAGTGCTCTGCTATGGTCTTAGCCTCAGTTGTGAAAATCCTCTGCTGGCTTTGTGCAATTGAGTGAATCCAGTTCAAGAAATTGCCACAGGAAAACAAAAAAAACATGTCTTGGCACAGCTGGAACCTAGACCACGGCAATGCTCCTTTTGGTGGGGATGTTGGCTGGGGATCTCAGCTGAGGTCTGTGAACAATGGTTACAACTCAAAAATGGAATCGTGCAGGTTTCAAAACCAAAGAACTGATTTATGGGGATGCTGCAAGCACTGGGATGTGA
The DNA here is from genome assembly GCF_002078875.1 of Numida meleagris. Classification (NCBI taxonomy): domain Eukaryota; kingdom Metazoa; phylum Chordata; class Aves; order Galliformes; family Numididae; genus Numida; species Numida meleagris. Next base: position 65,772,483 of record NC_034412.1, on the reverse strand, counting down.
GTGCCAGTGGAGCATCCCCAGCGCAGGACTAGGAGCACCGGGAAACCCGTGCTTTGGCGTGCACGTGCTGGGGAGAGGGCTGGACATCGCCTCTCGGTGCTGCATCACTGTAGCATCCCCACCGCGTCCACCGCGGTGCACGCAGCCCCTGGGCAAACGCAGGAGCACGACCGGTGGTGTTGGACGGGGGATTCTGACAGCCCTCCCCCTGATGATATGCAGCGTCAGCCCAACGCCAGCTAACTCGCCGAGCGTGCAGGGGCTTTTATGGCTCTGAATGTACGAATTTCGGCCGCTAGTTGCATCCTACGCCCCAGGACCGCTCTTAGGCTTTGCTCGCCAGCCCTCCTTTGTCTCCTAGCGGTTTGACAGCTCGCCCTTCCCGTCCGTGGCGATTCTGGAGAGGGGATCGGTGCCGCTGCGGCGACCGCTCGGCGAATCGCTCGAGTTGGGCTCAGAAATGCGCACGAAACGCCCTTCGGGTGCCGGCCGGGGCTCGCGGGGCTCCCCGGCACCCTACGGCACCGCCACTGCCGTTTCAAACAGCCGTTTGTCCCGCGGCACGCGTGACGCCGGCTCTATCTATAGGCGGGGGCTCTCCCAGCCGCGCCCCACGCCCGGCCCGGAGCCCCCCCAAGCCCCCGCCGCCGCCCGGGGGGAGCCGGGCCCGGCCCCTCCGCCCGCCCCGCTGAAGGGAGGGGGCCGGGTGGGCGGCCCGCTCGCCGCCTCGGGCCACTGCCGCGCCCGCCGGCTCCAGCATGGACGCCGCCGGCCCGCCGCCCGCCGGTCCCGAGGGACGGGGCCCCGGGAAGGAGGAGGCGGTGTACGCGGAGGTGTGCGGCTCGGCCGGAGCGGAAAGCGGAGCCCGGGCGAGCGGGGCTGCGGGCGGCGAGGCGGCGGTGGCCGCGGAGGGCCCGGCCCCAGCGGGGCATCGCCCCGAAGCCGCCGCCCCGAGATGCGGCGCGGGGCCGGGATCGCCGTCCTCCTCTTCCTGCCCCTCGGCGGGCAGCGCGGCGGGCGGCGGCGGGGCGGAGGAGCCGGCGGCGGCCGGGGGTCAAACCTCTTCCTCCTCCTTGGGCTGCGAGAGCGACGAGGAGGCCGGCGCGGGGCGCGGAGCCGGCGGCCCCCCCCGGAGAGCCCCCGGGGGCGCGCCCGGCGCGGCGGGGCCGCACTACATCAGCACGCAGGAGATCCAGCTGAGCGAAGTGGACCACGATATGGACTTCGACGCGGGGCTGGCCGCCCGCTGGGACTTCGAGGACGACAACGTGATCTACTCCTTCGTGGACTACGCCTCCTTCGGCAGCGACGAGACCCCCGGCGACACGCCGACGGAGGAGGACAACAGCTGCTACCTCAGCACGACGCCCAGCGAGCGCACGGCGCGGGCGGACAGCGCGGGCAGCGGCAGCGAGGCGGCGGGCGGCAGCTCGGGCAGCGACGCGCCCCGGCGGCCCGGCGGCGCGGGAGCGAGCCCCGCGGGCCACATCCTCCTATCAATCAAAGCGGCCTCGCGGGCTATAAATGAGTGTAGCGCCGCGCGGGAAGAGCGCGACGTAATCTACGCCGCCGAGCATGAAGGCGACATGAGCCTCCGCGTCGCCGCGGCCCCGGAGCGCGCGGCGGGCTTCGGGCAGGACGCCGGCCGCCAGCACGCCAAGAAGTTCATCGCCGTCCCCGCGCGCCTGCAGACGCGCTGCGGGGCCAGGGAGGCGGGCGGCTGCTCCAGCGGCGCCTCCAGCGCCGTCAGCGAACTGGACGACGCCGACAAGGAGGTGCGCAACCTGACGGCCCGCGCCTTCCGCAGCCTGGCGTACCCCTACTTCGACACCCTCAGCCTCGGCTCCCGCGCCTCCTCCGCCTCCCTCTCCGACCACGCGCTGGGCGTCAACCGCTGGTCCACCTACCTGGACCTCAAATGCGGCGCGCTGGGGCCGCGGAGCGCGGCGGGCGCCGGGCAGCTGTGCGTGCGCTCCGGCAAGGCGCCCAGCAGAGCGCTGCAGTTCGTGGTCAGCAAGCTGGACGGCGAGATCGCGCACGTCGAGGCGCCGCCTGCCCTACCCCTTCCACTCGCACGTCCCGCTGCACTACTACCCGCACGTCGGGGTCACCGCCGCCGCCGCCGCCGCCGCCGCCTCGGGGGCCGCTCGGCCTGCGGGAGCCCGGCCGGGCCGCCCGCCCCGGTGAGGAGGAGGCCAGCAAGAAGTCCAAGTTCGCCTCCAGCCTGCTGAAGAACGTCATCTCCAAGAAGATGCAGCTGGAGCACGAGTTCAAGATGGAGCGAGGCGAACTCACCGACACGTCCTCGGCGGGGCCCGGCGCCGCGCTGCCCGCCGGCCGCGACCCGGAGCCCGGCGCCGGGAGCGGCGTTGGGACCGGAGGCGGCGGGCGGCCGCGGGAGGGCGGCGTGCAGCGGCAGAGCTCGCGGCTCTCGGAGGGCGGCTCGGAGCACGGAGCGCCGCCGCCGGAGGAGCCGGGAGAGCGCGGCGGCGGGCGCTCGCCGGCCTCCAAAGCGTCGACGCCGCGCGAGGGCAGCCAGGAGAGAGCTGCGGCGGAGGAGGCGGCCGAGGCCCGGCGGGGCGGCTCGGAGGCGGCCAGGTCCACCTTCCTGCGCAGCCAGCACAGCGCCTTCAGGTCGTGGAAGGAGCGGGAGGCGGAGAGCAGGGAGGAGCGGGCGCCCGGCGGCAAGGCGAAGCTCTCCCCGCGGCCCGAGCCGGGCGAACCGGCCGCCGGCAAGGCCACCAAGCTGTCGCGCCTGTTCGTGCCCGGCATCCAGCACGCCGCCAAGGAGAAGGAGCCCACCGGGCAGCGCCCCGCCGCGGCCTCGCCGCCCGCCGCCAAGCCGCGGCTCCCCGAGATCAAGATCAGCCTGGGGCCGCCCGCCGAGCCGCCGTTCAGCATCGCGCAGCTGCTGACGCCGCAGCTGGCCGCCCGACCGCCCGACACCGGGCACAGGGCTCCGCGGGCCGACGGCCCCGATAGGGTGCCGCAGTTCCTGGTGCGCGACGTGCGGGAGGGCAAGGGCAAAGCGCAGGCTCCCCTGCATCAGGTGCGGGACGTGCGTAAGCTCATCAAAGGCTCCCACGGCGGCGACGCGGCGGATAACGGCAGCGACAGGGGCAGCGTGGGCTCCGAGCAGGGCGGCGCCGACCACCGGCAGCCCGGCCCGACCGAAGCGGGGGGCAAAGCGGCGGCGGCGGGGGGCCGGGCGCTGGGCTGCCCGCCGGAGGGCACCGTGCTGGTGCACCGCACCTCGGGCCGCCTGCCCGTGGCCACCATCGCGCCCAACAAGAGCGACCCGCGGCAGCCCGCCGTGCTTAAGATCGTCGCCAAGTCGGCCGCGCCCTGGCGGCACCAGGCGGCCCCGGCGCCCGCCGAGAAGGGCCGCGGCGCGGAAGAGGACCCGCGGGAGGAGGGCAAGGCGGCGCCGGTGCAGAACGCGCTGGAGAAGCTGACGGCGGCGGTGCGCAGCATGGAGGAGCTGTACAGCTTCAGCAAGCGCGAGTGGAAGCGCAAGAGCGACCCGCTGCCCATCACCGGCAGCCACGTCCTGTCCCTTATCGCCAGCCAGGAGCGCGACGCCGCGCCCCGCCCGCCCCTCACCGCCGAGCCGCCGCCCAAGGCCGAGGAGCCGGCGAACAAGGGCCCGGGCCCGGCGGGAGGAGAGC
>NC_034412.1:65676633-65768400 GCF_002078875.1 Numida meleagris | reverse complement strand
CGTCCCCCGACGCTGCGGCCGCGCTCTTCCCGCCGACGCTGCCGCCCTTCGCCGCCGCGCCGCCGGCGCCGCTGTTCTGCTTCTCGCCGTCCGTGGCCGCGGCCGAGCCGCTGCCGCAGCGGCGGGTGCTGCTGGACGTGAGCAGCGGGCAGTACTACCTGCTGGACGCGCCGCCGCAGCAGCCCGCCAAGCGCCGCCTCTTCGACCCCGAGAGCGGGCAGTACGTGGAGGTGCCGGTGCAGCCGCCCGCCGTCGCCCCGCTGCCGCTGCCCCTGTCGCCCCTCGCCCTCAACGCCGGCGCCTTCGGGGCCGCCTACATGCTGTACCCCGGGCTGCTGCCCGCCGCCGCCGTGCTGCCCGCCGGCGCTCTGCCGCGCCCGCTCTCCCACCCGGGCAGCGAGGGCAGCGGCGCGGCCGACCCGGGCAGCCCGGCGGAGCCCGAGGGCCCCTACTACGTGCCCGGCGGGCAGGGGCCGGCAGCGGCGGCGCGGCGCGCGGCGGCCGAGGCCAAACCGCTCGTCAGCATCACGGCGCCCGGCGGCGGCCCGCGGCTCGTGGCACCGCCCTCCTTCGACGGCACGACCATGCGGCTGGTGGTGGAGCACCGCTGAGCGCCGGTGAGTGCCGAGGGGCGGCGGCTGGGGGGGAGGGGGAGGGTGTGCCCCCCGTTAGCGCGCCTGGTGACGGCTTGGGAAAAGGGTTCGCCTCTTCCAGCTGGGTCGGAGGGCAAATCCAGGCGTCGGGCATCTGTTGGGTTCTGCAGTACAAGCTCTTCTCCCCAGTTGTCGCTTTGGATCCTCCCACAAACTCAGTACTTCTGTTTGTCCTCGTAACTTCCCTGTCCCTGCTTGGCTCTTTCTGTCTTTCCTTATCTGCTGGAGCTCAAGCAGCGCCTGGACGACACTCAGGCGCAGCATCTGATTTTTGGGTGCTTTGTGTGGAGGCAGGAGTTGGACTCGATGAACCTTGTGGGTCCCTTCCAACTCGGGATGTTCTATGGTTCTGTGATTCTCATGTTTTCCTTTCTTCCCCTTTTGTCTTTATCTTTCTGATCACATCTGTGGCTTTGCTTGGGGTAGGTTTTCCCCTAACAAGAAACTGCGATGCGAAAGCAGAAGCGGAAGCGACAGTTCTGTTTCACACAGATCCAAGTAGGAGCTGTCAGTCATTTTTTCTGATTGCTCTCGCATTGGGTTGGGCTGTTTGTCAGGTTGTAGCTTTGAGAAGCAGCCAGATTCCATCGCTTAGACCTGGCTTTGGCCAGCAGAGATGACACACTGGGCTGGCTGGGTCCCTATTTTCCAGCTGAGTGGAAGCTCAAGCCGTACTTTTTCTCCACTTCTCCATAACTTCCCATAATGGAATGGGAATAAATGGAAGATCTCTCTTTTCATCTTCTATTTCCTTTCTTATTTTCTTTCTTTTTCACAAACCGTATCACCAGGCCAGGGACTCACCTTGTTGCTTGGCCTCTGTCCCCTTTTGGCAGCGTAGTTCTTAGCTGGATTTTCCTACTGCCCTTCTTCTTTCATATGGCTGCCCAAGCAGAGCTCCAAACTCTTCTTTCAATCCGGAGTTGCCTCAGAGATGTTTACGTACCGCTCAGCTTCACACCACCACCAGCGCTTTGTGAGGCTGATGGCCCTTCCTTTTGGGATGCTTTCCTGAGCCAGCTCTTAGGCTTTAACTTTGCAAATGCTTACACAAATGGTTATGGGTTCTTTCCCTTTCGCTTACTTGCATCGTGCTGGGTGCTGCACCTGACTTTCAAGGCCTGTAAGTAAAGCTCTAGCACTTGCACTTTCCAGCTGTGTATAGTTACTGGTGCTACTGAAATCAGAAGACTTGTCTGGCTGTCCCACACTGGGCACTGAACTCCTGGACGTTCCAGGCCAATGTCAGCCTTTGCTTGGAAATCCCTGGTAGATGGCTTTGTTGTCTTCCTATATACCTGCGTAGGGCTCCCCAGAAGGAAATTAAGGCAGTGCACACTTCACACCCCACACACTGGGATTGGTTCTGCTGAAAATACGAGGCTGCTCGACTACAGAATCACAGAATCACAGAATGGTTTCGGTTTGAAGGGACCTTAAAGCCCACCCTGTTCCAACCCCCTGCTGTCGCGAGGTTGCCACCCACCTGATTGGGCTGCCCAGGGCCCCAGCCAACCTGGCCTTGAACACTTTGTTTAAAATCTTGGGATGCTGCTGTTTCATCCTTGGCAGTAGCTTGGGGAATTAATAGGAAGAATACCGTGGCAGCAAAGGACATGCTGCGTGCTTTTCTGGAGTAGGAAAGATTGCTTAAACATTTGTGGCAGTTCTCTAAGAGTCTACTTTTTATTAATGATTTTTTTTTCCCCTACAGGGCTAAGGAAGAAGGATCACCCTCCTTTAATTGAAATACGCCTGGTAACGCCAAATGTTCATCCTAAAAACTGCTTCTACTGTTTTCTAATTTTTTGCTTCGTACAAAACAAGTGTGTAAGTTTCTTGTTTCCTCAACAGCAGTAAATCACTGCATTATTTTCTGCGCGATTGTTTTTGTATGGAAGCCAATCTGCAGACTTTGTATGTGGCTGCAAGTGGTGCTGCTGCTGCAGCTGTTTGTAAAGCAGAGCGTGCAAATGGAGCCGTGTTTGGGTTTGGATCAAAGCACAGCTTTCTCCAGGTGCCTGCAGTGGCTTGGGATTAGCCAGTGTAGCTACACGGCTCTTGAAAAAGAAATGAGACCCTCAGCTCTCTGTCATTGCTGTACATTACAATCATCCCCATAGGTTTTGGTGCCAATATAAGATCAGATCTCTATTTTTCACTCTATAGTTATGCACTTTGAATTGCAAACAGAGAGAACTGTAGTGTTCAGGTCATCTGTAGTGGGTTTTTTTTGGCATGGTTCAAAAGAGATTGTGTAAATATCAGAAGATGTGTTTGATTGCTTTCATTTTTCGTTTGCTTCTTTGTACTGTATTGAACATCACAAGTTGCCTTAATTATCACGGTGTTGAAATACTGGAAAGGAGATGGATATGATATTTGTAGATCTCAGTTCTAAAGGAGAAGACAGCATTTATTTTGCTTTAAGGCTGCAGTCTTTTCTGTTTCAAACTGCCACATTGCCGAGAAGATACCCCTAGTGATTCCCCCCAGAGAAACTTTATGTTCTAGCTCCATTCACGCACAGTCATTTAACAGTGTTTGACAGGTTCACCTGAGGGCCACGTCCGTGCTATATTTATTTGCTAATAAAACAGTCCTCTCTTAAACAAGAGAATCCATGGTCACTCAAAATGCAGTGACTTATGAATGTGTGTCCAGTGTTGCTCAGACTGACAATTTTGCTTACAGCAACTACTTTTTCTCAGTAGAAGAGAATTATGAACATGCAGATGAAGCTAAACTACCGTGTTCCTTGCCCAAAATTTCAGTTCAGTGAAGTACTTTGTGAAGCCTGTAAGCGTAAGATCAAACTTAAGTTATTTAATGTAAAACTTTCTCGAGGTGAAATGTTGAATATTTAAAACATAAATGCAACCCCCCAAAGCCTGTGCGTTACGGTTTGCCACGTGCAGGGTTTTCCTGTGCCTGCTTCTAAAAAACTCTCACACTAACAGGAAGAAGAGAATTATTCCATCAGTTTTTAAAATGGCGATGGAGAAGCATTCGAGCTACTTGTAAAGTTAAGCAGCTTTTCTGTTTATTTAGAATATAAATATATTTGTATATGCATTAGCCATTAGCATTTTTTGCTCTTTTAAACTGAGTAAATCCTGAAGAATTAATTTCTTCCATTCGCTGTTAGAACAGAAAAGATGTGGCGGGTAGGCAGCCAGGTGTCAGCACTGTGTGAAACATGGTGCAAACTGCACAGCGCAGACACTGCGTTCTTATGTGAAGGAGATAGGCGCTGTCAATTTTAATGCTCATAGTGTGTGTTATTATAAAGTCAGTGTTGAGCTGAGCAGTTTGTAATTTTAAGCACTTACTGGGCTTTCTATTAATCATATTCTGTCACTATTTTCTTATGCAGAATTTAGGTATTTTCATGATCTTTCTGCATGCAAACCGAGTCTTTAGCTGTGCTGATTTATTTTACCTGGCAAAGTATTTTTTTACATTCATTTTTCCCCAAATTGTCATTTTCACAAGTAACAAGCAAAACACAGAAAAATCAGCTACAGCTATCCTTATAGGTGTGAGATTTTGTTTGTCGTTGCCCTCAGGATGAGGTGCACTGCACGTACACATACAGCGAGTGATGTGGCATGGATCTTCTCATTTATCTTCATTGTTATGGAAATCAAAAATAATATCCTGACCCTTTTTAAGAGCTTGAAGTGCCCGACTAGAACACGTAGCATGTAAGCTTTAAATTCCTGCATTTTGGTCATTTGGTCTGCAGTTACAAGTCTTTTTGCTGGGATTCTGGCTAAATGTCTCTTATGGAAAATGAACGCTTCTTCCCCGTTCCCTTTACTGAGTAATTTTGTGCATGTTACCGGTAGACCATCAGAGTTAAAACAGCACTTTGGACTGCAGGACAGCGCAGGTACCAGAGTAGCTTGTCCACTGGGACGTAGACGTCTATGGTATGTACATTACAATATTAGCATTCATGTTTTAAAATATTTGCGTGCTACCTTTTCTTACATCGGTGCTCAGAGCGAAGTTTCATGTTGCAGTTTACAAGATAGAGGTTTGCACACACAAACTCAGGGTTTACAGTTTCACCCGGTGTACTTGAAGAGAAAAAATGCCTAGAAAACAAGTGCCCAGGATTTCAAAATGTAGTTGTTGGAGGAAATTTTTGTATGTTGTTCTTTTTTTAAATTATTTTAACTGCCTGTAGAGATGAAAGCAATGACATGAGGTGATACCAACAGCTACTTTATTTTCTCAGGGGAGATTTCTTCAGTAGAATGTATCACTTCTAACATTATACAATGTTTGCTAGGTTTTGTCTGTTGCCAAATGGTGCAGGTGCTTGCATGGAGGGGTGGGTTTTGCAGGGATCTGAGCTGCCCAACCCAGCCCAGCAAAGCCTTCCCACACCCTGGCTCTGGATTCCCAAGGAGATTCCTGTGGTCTTCCTGGGTCCATGATGGTTGGTGGCCTGACAGCACGATGCTTTGCTGAGCTGGGCTGGGAGCAACCAGTAACTTGCAGGGCCAAGCCCCTGGTTCTCCACACGGTGTGCATCCAACCTGGGCTTCAGCTTGGCACACAGCAGATATTGCCAGAAAAGATTGGCAAAATCCTGGGAATGTGGTGCTTCTTCAGAATAGCCAGGGGTGAGTTTCTTCTGCTGATGGAGTGATGCGTAACTACGTACCTGGGGTGAGAGGCAAGCCCTTGGTGTCGGGGCCCATGAGCTGCTTGGGTTAGATGTTTCATGGTGCAGTCACAGCGCATTGCAGCCTGCCCACCACTTGGGCTCCCTCTCAGCCTTGTGGCGGGGTTTGAGGCCTGTCGCAGCCATGAGTTTTAGGTTCAGTGGGGCTGGAGTGATGCGTGAATGTGGCTCTGGTCCTTCACAGCAGGGTCTATTTCACTTGTGTAAAGTGAAATCCCTGGTGAATGATTTAAAATGTACTTGTGGGTTGTGCGTGTGGTTGTTGTTTTTTTTTTCCCTGTCTGCATTCAAAGATGCCTCTACTATCTAGTGTTGATGGCCAAAGTGTCATTCCTAATTCTCATAAATTACCATTAACTTGTAGCTACTCAAGAACACATACAGTACTTTAAAAATGCGTGTGTTTTTTCCACCTTTTTCTGTGTTTTTTTTTCTTCCTCTCTCCCTCTTTTTTTTTTCTTTTTTTTTTCATACTTGTTCCCCTTCTTTTTAAGGGGATGGATTATCAGTGTAAAGGTATTTAAAAGTGCACGTGTGAAGTAAGGACAGTGATTGCTAATAGAATGTGGGTGGTATGTCTGATGGAAGAGCAGTGGGTTATAAGGCAAACAGGAAAATGCCATGAAAGCATTGTGTGGGTAACGTGGAAAAAATAAAGCTGTAATTAGAGAAAAATGGACTCTGAGCTGCTTCCAATGTAGACGACACTGTGGGAGCATACAGCTGAAACCGGGAGCAATCCTGCTGCTGAGTGCCTCGAGCCTGGGATGTTTGGGCGGCCGAGCGGCTCCGGGAATTGCACTACACGTCAGGGACACCTTGAGACGTCGATATCGCTTGAGAACAGACTGGTTGAAACTGCTGGATACCAAAGGTTGTAGTTGAATGAGTAAGCATTTGTATTATGGGTGGTTTGTTTTGTTTTGTTTTGTTTTGTTTGAATGTAATGACAAATAAAATGTATTTTTCAGTAAAAGACACACTTCAAATGAGCCTGCTTGGTCATATTTTTGCAGAGTGCCTTTGCTGTCATGCAGAACAACTAAGAGTGGCACTGCTTGGCAGAACGCGTGAACAGGAAAGAAGAAAAATTTCAGTGCAGAGCAAACTCAAAGCCCCATGCTCAGTGTTCCTGAGTTGTCACAGTGTCTTACGTCTTTAGTATTTAAGAGGCAAATTATATCATCCTTATACTATATTCTAATATATGTATTTTATTGTGTATTTAAATCTTTATAATCTTTTTAACTGCACGCCTGAGATAGTTAAAGGAATGCAGATTCTCACCTCATCATTTATCTACCAGCAATACAATTGGAAGTAAGGTATCTGTTATGAATCTGCCATATCATTTCAAGACACCAAATCGGAAAGCACAGGTTTGATGGTAAAACTGTGTTTTGGTGTTTCTAGTAGTTCTCTCTCCCTCTCTCCGGGTTCTTTGAAATTTGCACCAGAGCCTTGCATTTTGAGATAAATACCATCAGTGAGGTAACTATTGATGTATAGCTAAGGATTCTTATATGGACATATAAATCAACCAAGTGAAAACAGATGTAGACAGAAAGAACTGGGAGAAGGGGGAAACAGATTAGGGAAAGCGGAGCCATGCAGCCTTGTCTCAGCAGGAGCAGGCTGGGCCATCTTGGGCTGCCAAAGGGTAACCAGAAGAAAATCAAATGAAGTGTGGGAGGAGAGCAGAGAGAAGAGACGTCAATCACCTTCTTCAAATGAAGGGAGTCTGAAACTGCAAAGGGAACTGGGGTTGTCAACAGGAAATTTGGGACCTGCTTGTTTACTTTTCTCTAAGAAGAGTCACCGGAGCCTGATTGCCATGCAGCTTTGTGAGGTGCTCTTCCCATCACTGCTAGTTTTGGATAACAGGTGAGTCTTTTAAGCTGAAACCTCTGCTAAACAGGTCAGAAGTAGGTATGTAGAGGGAAGTGAACTCTCACTTATCCCCAAGGAGCCCAGTCTTGTGGCCAGTCTTCATCAACCAGCAGTGCACCTTATAGTACAAGAGTCCAAATGCTTCAAATTAATCTGATGAGTCAGGTGAAATATTTCTGGTATTTACAAGGGTTGGTGGAGAAAATCTTTGAGTTTCCAAATTGTTTTCAAAACATCACTGATAGGAGTGATGAGACCAGAAGGTAGAAGTACAGTACTTGTTGTCAGAAGGAATGGGAATCGTGCTGGAGGAGAAGCAGTTCCCTGATGTTAAGTTTAAACAAGCAATCTAGGATAAAACAAGTGGTGTGTTTTTTGGGAGAGGGAGAAGCCTATTTTATAGTTGCTATTATATTGCATTGTCACTGTAGCAAACAAGCAATTGGCTTGACAAACCCAAAGCCGTATCCATTTGTTTTGTTTTGAAGTACCTGTCATCTGGTTACCAAATTAGAACCTGACGCTGCAAAGCACTGCCTGCCAGCCCAGTACTGCAACTGCCCTGCTTTGCCTTGACCTCCCTCAGACCAGGTACACATTTCAAGTTGAAAATGCAACCTTACTTAATCAGGACTTTGTATATTTTGCTTTTTTTTAACAAATTCTTCTGTCTTTTAAAGTACATGGACACTGTAATGTATATTATATGTGTTCTTAAATCCTAAAAATATCCATATTTGAGGACTTTCATTTCTTTCTGTTCTGTTATCTCTTTGCAGCCAGACAAACTGCACAAGATGCTCTCATGAGCTAGAACTGAGTTCATCAGTAGCATGTTTCCTGGAAATCTGGGCTAAGTATTTCACAAGTTGCTGAATGTGTGTTCAGCTAGCACCATTCAGTGTGAACTGATTCATTTTGATAAAACAATTGAAATGATGATCCTGTTCTCGCTGACAAAACAAATGGAAGATGCTATCAGCATGCCTGAAGGCTGCTCTGAGCTCACCCCAGTTTACACCCAAGCATTGGGTGTCCACTGTTGTCAGGAAAGGAAAAATCTTACCAGCAGTTTCTTATGATCAAGTTGCTTATGATTTATGAAAATCATATTTGGTCTTAATATCCATGAACAACCAACTGCACCGATGGGTTAATTCATAATAATTGTCAAGGATTTAAGTAAGTAAAAACCTGAACTGCATTTCGTGTTCTGTTTGTTTCTTCATCTGGCACATGAGAACAGGCTTCTCTTTATTTTGCTTACCAAATTTTTTGTTCAAATGTTTCTCAGAGCCTTTAAATTATTGTTTAATGGAAGAAAGAAATGGAGCCTCTGTCTCGTAGGAAGTCTGCTTTCCAAACCAATGATCTTGCAGTGTGCTCTGTGCACAAGATTATGTTTGGGAGTGGAGCAAGAAACTTAATCCTGAAATTCAAATACTTCTTGAAGAGTATATGAAAAACGCTCTTTAAAAATTCTTAGTCTTTGAAAGTTCCAGGGAAAAGTTTCACAGTCTCTTTTTCAAATGAGTTGATTTTTGGAATTATTATTCCAATTCCTGAATTATTATTATTTTGTTCTTTCAGTGGTTTTTGATTGGTAAGGATTGAGCATTAGCTCTTCAGTATACTTCAGCATAAGCTAATCTTCAATTGCTACCATTGCCAATTATTTAAAAGTACATATTATAGGTTGTTAAAATGTACATTATATATTTGCCATTCACCCTCCATGGTTTGATAAGCATCCATAGCGTTTGCTGTGGTTATAGCCCTAAATGTGTTTTCTCTTCAAATGCAGGATTAAGCGATGTATTAGTTTCACCTTATTTTAGAGGAACATCAGTTTTGTTGTTTCTGTAGCTATGGAGCCCACGTCAGTAAACCATTGCCTTCCATTACCCAGCTGTTGGACTAAGACCCTTCTGGCATCCCCATTATGTCCAGCTGTTATGGTCAGATAACTTCAGACACAAATGTGTTGCTGCTGTACCCAGGAGTAGCCACGCGGATGTTTATCACTTCTGAAAGAGTAGAATGGGCTCCATATAATTTAGCTTCAAGGGATGCAGTTAAAGGTGTGAAGGACCCCAAATTACCTTTTCAGGCTTATTGTCCTAGGAGCTGTTTTCAATAATGCAGATGAGCATGCAGTTTTTCAAGAAGCTGTGCTGGGGGTTGATGAGTAAATAGAAAAAAATAAAATGCATAGATCCGTATGTCCAGGAGATTTAATGTATTTATGTTAAGCGGAGCTGTGCATGCTCATATGAGAGAAAGGCAAACTTGGTGGTGGTGGCCAAATACTTGACCATGGCTGGATTAATTTTTGTAATCAGAAAATACTTTATCTCTGGTAAATGTTGACATAGAGGAGAAGCAGGTATGTCACACCTCTCCTCTGGGCACAATCGAATAAGCACCTCCAGCATGTGGTTCATCTTGCTTGGGGTCTACATCACCCTCTGGACCTGCCACCATCTTCTTGCCTGTGTTGCTGTGTCCTATGTGGTGAGGAATGAAATAGTTCCTGTTGCACCCTTCAACACCACTCCTTCCCAATGGGAGTGTATCGCAACGCAGAAGGTAACAGACAAAACCGCAAATGAAAGCAAAACAATTTTTTCATACTGTATTTTTGCCTGTTTTATTTATGCTTTGACTAGAGTTGTGTCAGCATGGTCAGGAAAGACAACAAGCAAACTGTCTCATCCCATTTATAGTTTGATTTCTGCAGGTTGGGCACTCTTGGTCTTTTACAGCATGAAAATACTTGGGATTTTTTTTTCACATTCTTGTAGTACATTTTTTGTCATGGCAACCTGTGGGCTTTTTGTTTTCTTCCTAGCTTTTTGTTTTATTTTTTTTGTTATGAGCACTCACACACCTTGTCCTATAAAAATTAAATCGGATCCTGTCAGAGTTCAGCTGAGTTGGGATATTCTTTCTTAATTTGCAACATTGTTGCAAATGTAAAATGTATTTTTTTCCCCACAGTTCTTGCATAGCTGCTGCTGGAACAAACAAAAAGGTACTAATATAAGTCATTTTATTTGGATAACTTGTAAAAGTAGTGACTACTTCTTTACATTCAAATATGAACCTAACTTACATAGAATAAAAGGTGTTCTGTCTCTGGCCAGGCTTTGCTAAACTGTGCATTCAAAATGGATTTCTTTCAGGACCTTTTCATTTATCATAGTTCAGAACTGCCTCAGTGAATGCTCGTTCTTTGAGCTACACCTGGCTTGATTACATACAACAACCTACATTTTCAGAAGGCAGCCTTGGAGAGCAGTTGGTGTCAGCTTAACTCTGCTCCTGGTGATAACTACAGAAATTATACCATTGATTTCAATTGGAACAGAATTAAGGCAACTGTAAGTACTTTTGGAAATGTTTCCACACTTTTTTAATCAATTGTGTTTAACTATAGCAGTTAATACAAAAAAAAAAAAAAAGATAAATAATAATAACAAGCAAGTTCTGACTGCTTAAAAAAAAAAAGGAAAATCCATTTAAAATCATGTAAAATAAAACCTGTTTTTTTTGTAAACAGGCAGTACTGAGTAACCAGGAATTCATGGTCCCATCTGGATGTTAACTCTATTTCAATATTAATGAGGATTGGTCATAGGCCTAAAACACCCAAATACTTTCAAATATATTCATAAATAATCAGTCTTTATACATCATAATTGTTCTTACTGCATGTCAAAAACATGGACTTCTGTACTCCCTGAAAAAAGAAAAATGAGCAATTATTTTTGCTTTTGGCACAAAAAGTACAAATAAAGAACTACCAAATTAGTCCTTATTAGCCCTACCTTTTTTTTTTTTTTTTACAAAAGTCTTAAATATAGGTTATTATGTAAACACTGCACACGCATTGAGAGTCTGATCCTGGCCTGTTGAAATCAATGGCAAATTTCCCATTACCTGCAGTAGTGCAAGATCAAGCTCCAAGTTAGTACAGTACATACAAGCCTAAGTCATTGAGGGAGCCACGGATTCAGGACAACAAAAGCTCAAGGTGCCCATTTCAAAACCAGCTGCTTGAGGAATCAGATGCAGTGCTGAAAACCATCCTGCACATGTTGGAGTTTTCTTGATGGAGAGGATATTCACAACCTTCCAGCACTTCTGCTTTCCCTCTCCTCACAGTGTACCGTCTGCCAGATGGTAGGCTTTCATACTTGGTCATGGAATGCCTGTGAAGATACAACGTGGGGGTCTGGCATTAGCAAATTTA
Source organism: Numida meleagris (assembly GCF_002078875.1). Classification (NCBI taxonomy): domain Eukaryota; kingdom Metazoa; phylum Chordata; class Aves; order Galliformes; family Numididae; genus Numida; species Numida meleagris. The sequence continues at coordinate 65,756,903 of NC_034412.1, read as the reverse complement.
TGCAAAACTGTGCCCTGTAGGTGAGGCTAGAGACAAATACTTTATGTACGAAGTTACACTGCCACAATGTGTGGGTGTAATCAGAAGATGTTTTAGCACCTGCAGACTAAGACATATTTAACAGACTCTTAGGATTTTCTGGAGATCCTCAAGTTCTTTAATTCCTCTCAGGCTTACCACCTTTTGGATCAGAAAGCACTGTATGGAAATCTGGCACAAGCTCTTTAAATGTTGTTGCCTCTAGGTCATAGCAAATAGGGATTAGGAAGAAGTAGTAAACGAGGCTTCTCGCATGGCAGTGCAGCTAGTACTTGTTGCCTACTGGAAAGCATCTTTCACCTTATTGTCCAGTTTAGATCTCAGGAAAGTTGATGCCTTAACAAAATGAGTTAGCGCACAACAGTTATGAGAGCTCAAATCACCAGGTACCTTTACTGATGTTAATAAATAGCAGATCATAAAGAAATCTTTCAAGTTCAGCCAGTTTATGGCTATGTACTTAGTCTCTCAACAGTGGAAAAGAGAATTACCACCAGCAGCGTTTCAGATCACCATCAGAACTGATCATATGCTAGGGACATCATATGCTAGGTCTTGTCACATCAATTAGTTGGTTTGTTAAACCAAAGTAGAAAACTTGTCAAAAGTGCACATTCAGAGCAAGGTCAGTGATCTTCTCCAAGTCCTTTCTGAATCTCAGAGGTGAGGGACAGGGAAGAATGGGTTAGCAAGAAGTTAGCGTGCATGACAGTCTGCTCTGCACCTGCTTATGTTAGGCTGAAATTTGCCCTCTGTTGTTAATCCCCCATGGCTGTGAACACTAAAAATTCCAGACTGAGTTTCTGGCTAGAAGGATGCCTCATAAATTGTATCTGTTAGTTCTTACCTGAAAGGAGAGCCAACTCTGTCCATCTGCATACAGACTAAGAACGGGTACTGTGAAAACTGCACCGTGGAGATAAAGTCTAATGCTGTTTCTATTTCCAAAGTGGTTTCCATACCAGTTTTTAGAAAGAAGGAATCCACCTCGGCATTACCAGCTACAAACATGGCTATCCTGCAAATAAATTCAGGCATTGCAATTAATTCAAAACACATCAATAAGGAGATACATTGCAAACAGTCCTAGCATCCATACACTAAATCTGCCCTCAAAGGAGCCTGTTTCAGGTAAATGTATATAAATTCAGAAGAGACTGATCGGAACTGGTATTTCCCAAGTGAAGGGGCAAAGAGAACTACGAAAGTTCTCCATACACATAACTGTTCTTTAATTTCAGCTCATCCAAAAGGTCTTTTATATTTACTTTTTTCTCATTGGGACTACCAGAGCTGAGGAGCATGAGCTTTATAGAGCTACAGCACCCACTGGGGGTATCTCACCGGTTCTTGACGTTGGTTTTGGACTCCCTGTACCACAGGCTGAACTCCATTCCTCCTGAGATGTCAATGGCCAGGCCCCCTTGGAAGTCTGCACTTGCCCTCGGCCCAGACTGCAGCTGGAACTCCTGGAGGTGTGAGGAAGCACAGGTACAGGTACATCCCCATTACTGGCTGCAGACCTCAGTGGTTTCCATCCTGCCTTCTCTACTACTGCCAGCATGCTCTGCTGGGAGGCCAGCTGACTCAGTACAAACTCCTCTCTGCACCCCCAGCATTGGTGCAATGTAATGTGGCTTTTTCAGCACACACCCAAAGGTAGCATGAATTGCAGCTTCAGTGGCTAGTCGGCCAAGGCCATAAGTTAGTGCATCTTATTTGCCTCTGGTAATTTGCATTAAATGCATTTTCCATCAACCATCAAGTATGCTTATGGCTTCTTGAAACCTCTGTGGCTGGATCAGAAACCCACCACGTGCAGTCAGTTTTCAAGCAACTATACCTCAGGGAGATAGCAGCTTGTTACTTTCAAATTTTGACACACAGACAAGATTTTAAAGTTCACTCCGATTGGCAATCTAACTCACTTCCCTAAGAACTAGTGGATTAATTCACTGTTTTACAAAAGCCATTGATTCAGAAAAAGTTCATTCTGATCTTGTCTCTCACGCACACGGACACTGCTTCCTCTCTGGCAGGTGGTTGTCTCCCATCCCAGGGTTTACGTGTCTGTAGTATTCCCATCACCAGTAAAGCTGCAGGCATTTGCAGGTGTGTGAATACCTAATTTCCTCCCTCTTTTTTGATGTCCAGGCACCTTAAAAGTCCCTCTCCTTCTAGCTATTCAGCAGCTCAGTGGTTTCAGCTAAGGCTGTCTCAAGGTTCAAGAAAGAAGGGGGCAGATACAGTCTGTCTTCCAAACCCCTACAGCAGGGAGTAGCGGTCGGTGAGGCCTTATTTAATATTGAAGTTTTCCTTCTATAATCAAGGACTCGCAGAACTGTGGTGGTTGTACATAGTTACCTCTCTTTTTAGGGTAAACAATATTTTCAGTAGAGCCAACTTAGTAATCAGTTGCTGCTGAAGTAGGCTTGAGATTGAACACAAGAATGCAGTGGACTGACTGTTGCTTACAAATCCAGCATGCCCCCAGTGAGCATGGTCATTGTGCGCTCTGATTTCTTTTTTTTCACGCAGGTGAAAGTCATGGCTTAGGAGTATTGTCCTTCCAAAACCAAAGGCTGTTTTTTCTACTAGTTGCAAGTAGGGAAAGAATACTTTCTGAGTTAAATAAAAAATGCTTGTTGGTATGTTTAGATGTGGCAATAAACACTATTTTACTTCGCTTTTAATAAGGGCTGAATTGGTCAGTAGCTGTTAATGAGTGAGGTAGGTAACAGAATACATTCTGACAGAGACATATACACACAACCAGAGGAGCAGATATTTTAAAACGCATTGTCAAGTTGCACCTAAGAATATAAGAGTAGAGCTGGCTTGCAATGGCTGCACAACTTGAGGCTTTAAAGGCCTTAAATTCCGCAGACCTTCACCTAGAGTGAAGTCAAGTTTGCCACTGAAACTGGCAACGAATCCAGGGAGCGCTGCTCTTATGTTTTACTAGCTCATCTATTTCCTTATTTAGTGGTCAGCACTGTCCTTTGCCTCATGTGCAAATCCAGTCCAGGCTGATGGGAGGTGTAAATCACAGGGACCTAGCCTTCTCAGGAGCAGTATTTTCCTGTCCCTTCCTATTTTAAGCTTTGTGTGTCATTTACAGTGGAAAATGTCATCTGAAATACTGGAATTGGTGGTTAGTTGCTGTTTAAAATGCTGATATACTTTGTTTCAGTAAAAAGTTTCTTTATATTTTGCACTGATAGCACTACTGCACAGGGAGTGCTGGAAAAGGCACTTCTTTGGGACCTGGCTATCTTCCACTGGAGTCTGGCTTTTGAATGGTTTCTCTGACCTATTAAGAAAGTATTTAATTTCTCTGTGCCTTTGGCAAGTGTGTTGCCTAGGAGAAATATTAACACTGCTAAACTTAATGCATGTGACTTTGGAGTCTCAAAAACAGTTTTATGAGAGCTGTTTATTTTATAGAGGCAATTATAGCTTTTGAACTGCGATTCTTAGCTGTCAGACTGCACTGTGAGAGCTAGCAATGTCTGTAAAACACTGCCTTGAGTTACGTGAGAAAGGATGTTACAGACAGTGGGCAGGAGCATAAAAGCTTGGAAATCACCTCTCCATGAAGTGTGCCTACTGGAATTACTTCAGCTGTAAAGTTAAGGAGAAGCTTATTTAGTAGATTTTACAGCGCTATAAGTATAAATCAGCTTTGGTGTTGCTGCACAAAATGATCCTCACAAACATCAACAGGGGGACAGCACTTTTCTAGTATTTGAAAACAACTTTTCTCAAAAATGATGCTGCACTGTTGCAATAATTACAAAATATTACATAAGTTATTTTCAGACAGTTCAATGTCTCTGTTTTTAAGCTCCAGTCTTGGCTTCCAAGCCATCCATTTGCTGCTTGGTTTCAACTTTTTTGTCCCTATCTTATGTATGTTTTTTGGCCTGTGCTGAAATCACACTGCGGCCAGCTGTGGCACACTGAGTTGCGGTATCACAGTGAGCGCTTTTTCACATGCCTACTTTTCATCTCCGATAGAAGATAAATCCACATTTGTCTTGGTTGCCTGTAGTATCAGTTTGTAAAAGGACTTACATTCTGGTCAAGCATGGCCAGGGAAAGTGGAGGCAGTACTCAACCATCAAGAAGCTAGTTTTATTATGGCTCTCTTGCCCTGTTTTTCCTCAGTTCCAATATTATGTCACACACACTTCCACCCTAACAGTGATTCCTGGTTCAGTTGTAGTCGTGTTTAAAGGATTTGCCAGGTAGAAGCATTTCTAATGAAGCTTAACTGGGCTGTATGTAACAGTCCAAACACTGTTGATGTTGATGCTGTCCTGGAATGTCAATGTAAAACCATTCTTAGAAAAACACATTGTGTTTAAAGAGCCACTCAGCCCAAAGGTGTGTTCAATGGTGTTTTAAACAATTTTTGCCCTTGTGGGGCCAGAGGAAAGAACAAGTTCCTTTTTGGTTGTCAATGCTCACTTTTGGTTGTGTCCACTGATTGAATCCTAAGGGACCTAGGCAGCAACCATGCTAGTGGCAAATGAAGGGAGAAATAGATAGAGAGTCAGTGGCTGACCGAAAATGAGACACTCTGATATTGCTAAAAATGGCATGCAGTCCCAGCACTCATGTGCTGCAGACTTTTATGAGGTTCTCTGAAGATGAGGAGTGGAGAATCTGCTGGCAGGCAGAGCTCTCGGGGTGTTCAGCCAGCTGATTCTGCCAGGGTATGTATGGAGCTTGATGCATGCACAGCAGATGGAAATATTTAGTTCTGTAAACACCACGCTCATATGATCATCTTTCTCATCTCTGCAGTCAGTTTGTTAAGCAGGTCATGGTAAAGATTTGTCCCATAATCTGTATGTGAGATTGCTGTTGGAATGAGCTTTAGTTTGAGAATTTCTGCACTACCTGGGAGGCTCTCAGGACTATGGTACCTTTGTAAAGAGGCTGAACTGGGTTCAAGATGAGGAAAACTGTTATGTGCAGGGCATGTTTATGTCTCATTTTGATTGGAGTGGATTTTCTCATCATCTGCTTTTGGCATTTTCTTTTGCCAAGAATTAAAGGGAAATCAATAGCCATCTGTCAGGTAAGAAGGTCATCTCTCTGCACTTTGGCATGTAAATTATATTGCCAGTAACATTCCCAAATTCAAGCAGTTCTTTGAATATTCCTGTTCATGGAGTAAAGTTTGAGATGTTTCTTGAGCCCAGTGTTCCAGTTAAATCTACAAGTTCTAAGGTGACACTTGTTTGGAATGAACAGAAATATCAAGCCAAACTCTGGCACTGCACTTTAACATGTCTAGACGCTTAGTCCTCCAATAATATTAGATGTGGTCGGTTATATTTGTATATGAGTCTATATTTAAGCATAAATAGAACAGATCATTTGGGGTGAGAATTGTGCAAAAACTGTGTAATTCCCATTTTAATTCTTGTTTTAGCATGGTTGTAAGCTACCTCGTAGCAATGTTTTTTGAAGGTGAGTTACCTCAGAAAACTTGACTACCAGTGATTCATTAATTCATGACCTGACACTTATTGCCTCATTGCATGTAAGATCTTTGGACAACTTTTGAAGAGTAAAACTTAGAGTAAACAAGAAACTGTTGGAGAGGAGACAACAGCTGATGACAATATGAGTTTTCTACTCAAGCATTTTCTCAGTTGGATGTGGTTTTAGTCAGTGTTACTGTGTTTTCTAGAATGATATCTGTTCTCACCATTGTCCTAGATAGCTTTTCATGTAATTTCATTCTTCTCTTTCACATTTATAATTTTTCTATTGGTCCTATAATAAGAGAAGCCTACATAGCATTGATCAGATTTATCAACATTGGAAAGGGAAAATAAGATGCTCTATGTGGAAGACAGAACATTTCTGTTTAAGAGAGACAGAAAAAGAAGCAAAAACATGCAATTAGTACCTGTGAGTAGTCTGTCAGAAGGATAAGTCCTTTCACAACGCTGATGGGATCTCCAGTTGCTGAGAGCATTTTAGACATTAAATCACCATAGCCTTGGAAAAATGTAACTGGCCTGAGCTGGACATCAAACAAAATGGCTGACATGCCAGCAAAGGAGTCCAGATTTTCCTCGCCTTCATCAGGAGTTGCAGCTATTATGGACTCTAGACCTTGAGCTTCAATCACCACCTAAGAAGGAACAGTGGTGCAGAATCAATTAAAACACTGCCTAGCACGGGCTAATAACAACCATACACATTTTCTTAATGTCTAAAAGCCTAACTCTAATTTATTTAGTTGTAGATGAAAAAGTATGAGGTTATGACTTCAGGGAACAATGTGCAGCAACTAGAAAAATGGAAAATAAAATAATCCCACAGCATGTTGTTTTCCCTTTAGATGAAAGAACACTTTGCCCACAAGCCCAAGCTTACGTTCCTTTCAGTAACATTTTCCTTTACACATGTGACCATTTTCCAAAGACATTCCATAGACATAAAGATTTTTGGTGCAATTTTTGTCCTGCAGAAATTTTGGAGGATTATAATATTGAAGGCACTTGCCAACATCCATAAAATGCCAAAATGGAGACATCTCATTTAAATCTCTTTGATTCAAAGGGGTTTGAGCCAATCATTCTGTTTCCATTTTATGTTATACCTGCAACACAGGACTTTTACAAACTCACTAGGCTTTTACTAAGTATATCAGATAAACAATGTAGATTTAACCAGAGATGGTACATGGATATATCATATAGGACAAGACACCTGTCTTCAGGTTTAAGGCATGCGTGTATTACTGTCTGCTGCAATTTTTTTCCCTTTATTGGACTGTTATCTGGCCACTGTAGCAAACATTATAGTCTTAAGCGTTAGCTGAATTAATTAAGAAGGTCTAAGAAGAAGCCCACATATGGTCTTATTTTTTAAGTATGGTGTGGCTGTTACCTGGCCAGCATGAAGTTGAGCATTTCTGTCAAAAACTTGGATGTTCAAGTTGCTTCTTCTTAAAATGCCAGAGCCTGAATAGAGGATGTCTAGGCTGTACGTGGATGATATATCAGGACCACCTTAATTAAGAAAGAAAGAAGCTACTTGTGACTAAACTAGTGGATTAATCAGATGTTCGGGAATAAAAACAGGGTTACAAGGCAGTTTCCTGGTTACATACGTGTAATATAGCCAGAGTAGGCAGAGGAAGATCCTGGCTTGGAGAAGCGCTCATAGTTATGAGCACGCATGTCCTTCAGGACTTTCCGAACTGTTTTGCTGTGTTATTTTGAAACAAACAAAGAAATAAAAACATAGACACAAAAATGATATGATAACTAATATATTACTCTTCTACAGAAACATCAAATCTGAGAAAGTATCTTTCCTACTGGAAAATTCACTCTCTCATTTTCCCATGAAAGGAAACTAAACTTACTCCTCTAAGTCTCTCCTAACCCAGAGCTTCTTCTCCAGTTTGAGCTACTTCTGCAGTCATAGACAGAAAGACAAGCAAATGAAGGTCTTGCTTGAAAATTAATATTGTTGAGCAGAAGAGATACTTTGATTATTTTCCTTCTACTACTGTGATGTTTAAATTTCTTCTGGTTCATTGGTTCTTGAAAATCTAAAAGCAAGAGCCCCATTGAATGGACAGAATTACAATCAACAGAAGAAATTTCCTACAGCAATGCAAGTTAGATGGATAATTCTAATTTGCACCTCCGAAAACGTAACTAGCTGTTAAATGAATGTCAGTGAAATGTGCATACTTATTCTGAACTATCAATTCTAAAAGAGGCACAGAGATCATGCATTCTCTTATAATGCCTTTAAATTTTACAGGAGTAACTAATAAGAACCTGTGTTTCTTCACATTTCTGCAAAGGTGTACGAAATAAATGTGTTTATTTAAACAGAATTTAATGTACCTTGAAGGCTTTTCAAGCTGAAGTATATCTTCGATTATGGAGAGCATGTACTTGTTCATTTCCAGAGGCAGTTCACCTATGGAGAGCAGGATGTTTTTCACTTCCATGTAGGATGGGTTACTGTTTAAGATGATAGCAGCTGCAGTGGTTCTCACTGTCTTTTCATGGACTTTACGATTCTGGTGGTATATCCTGTTCATTGTTTTCTTCACCTGGTGAGGAAATAGATTGTGCAGTCAGTGCTCAACTCACATAGATGACTGAGCAAAGTAAAGCTTGGAATCTCATTTAGAATATCAGCCTAAGCTTCGTCCATAGCTAAGGCTAATATATTAGGATATATTTTCAGCTCCCCGTTCTTCACGGTCCTTTTGGAATGTATGAGACATGTTCAGCTCAGTGACCAAACGGAGAAGTGGCTATCTGTTATGCGCTCCCAGCTGCAGTTCAAATACAGTCTTCCACACACTGATTATGACAGCAGGACTGTAAATAAATGGGAGTGCTAAGATCAAAATACTATGTCAGTGATAAGATCCGGAGAAAGACTTAATTGACTGTTAAGAAAAGATATATTAAAATAAAAAATCCTGCAATGTTCACTTTCTAGTTTGCACTTGTGGTGGGCCTACATCCCTGGCAAGTTTATGAGACATCTTTGTTATAAGGAGAGCCATGTAGCCAAAGTGACAAAATGCCCTCTGATACATGCAATGACAGGGCAGCACCCTGACAGTTCCAGGAGATATGAAATGGACTGCAGGGTAACGCAAAAGAGGCAGGACCTCTGCTATTTTGTATCTTGCCTCTTACCATTGGAGGCTGCAGCTATTTCACTCTTTTCATAGATCATCTATTCTCCCTGGTGATGTGAAAGCACAAGAACAGGGGTTACACATGTTTCTATCTGTTTCTAATGTCTCCTGTATGTGACAGAGGAGGCAGCTCCCTTGCAAAAGGAGCTCCAATTTTCCCTGCAGATTTGCCTCCCACCTTTAATGGTAGCATCTGACTCTGGAACCAAAGGCTAAGTAGCACTGGCAGACTGCAAGCTGGGATTTGTCAAGCAAAAATGCATGGAGTTTTCTGGCTAGAAATGAAGCACACGTAATAACTTTCCAATGGAGAAAAACATATGTGGGTTCATCTTTAAGAGTTAGACTGACAAATGTATTCTGCTTCATTATACTTTTATTAATACAGTCCCTTGCACATCTTTTCTTGGGCGGTATATTTTCTTACCTCATTGGTGAGGAAAGAAGGATCGTATCTCTGTAAGGCGGTGACAGCAGTATTGCTGATGTGCCCTTCTTCTGACTCTGCGTACTTCAGAAGCAGTGGAATTGCTTCAGGAAGGAGTGCATTCTTCAGCGCCAGCAGGTACATCCTCACATTGTCATCTTTCTTAGGCTTTTCCAACCTACCTAGAATCAACTTCTTGGCTTCTATAACAGCCTAAAGAAAATAAACAGCATGTTTTAAGTGGTTGTCATAATTCCACCTCCTTCCCCCTGAGAAACTGGAGCAGCAGGGCTGACAGACCAGGCAGAGAGTAAAAGTTTTGTTAAACAAGGGAAAATTGGGAGTCATCCACAGAAAAAGGAAGATATTAGATTAAAGTAAAAAGCTGGCAAAACAGATGGTTAAAATAAAATTACTCCGTTTATTAAATGCAGGAATTTATGGGCTTATTTTAAAACAGGGAGGAATATGCTGCCCGAGTCTCTCATGCTCTCCCAGTAACAGCAGGGTTTGTTCACATGTGCTGCAGAACAGAGTTCAGCCAACAGCGAACAGCAGATATTTACCGGAAGCTTGCAGCCCTCTCTCTCGCACAGCTTTCGGATGAGCGCTCCCATGACAATGACAAGAGTTTCTCTGATTTCTTCATTCGCAATATCACCCTTGAACTTTGACTGTTAGGCAAAAGCAACACTGTTAGTCCCTCTGTCAAAATACAATGAACCACATGACATTCATGTAGTGGGCTGACTGTGGGCATTAGTGCAATACAGAGGCAGTGATCACTAACAGCCTGGGCTCAGGCTAAGCAGAGCACTGCCATTACATATAACAACTGAGTGCCCTTTTTCCCTTCAGGTGCATTTACTGTCTCAAATAGCAGAATTCACTTTGAAGCCTTGTTTTGCTTTGCTTTTTAAAAAAGGAATATTAAACAGTGGCAGGACTTTGATAAGGCTTTTCTTTTTTTTTCATTTCTAATTGTTTTGCTAACACTCAGAATAATGTTTGTTTTCCAAGTAGCAGATGTTGGTAACATTTTCCAAAGTAGACTTTCTATCTGGATTTTACGAATTTTATGTGTTTCCAGGATACATGTTCCTGGTACACTTTGAGGAAATGCTGGAAGTGGTAACAAAAGGAAAACGGGAAACAGACCTTTTTCTTTCCCTTCCCCCTTTGACAGGGATGAGGCTCAAAAGTAGTAACTTCATTGTATTTGTTTTGTCATTTGACTTACGGTTAAAGTTTTCAGGAGCATTTCACTGGGGTGAGAAGCAAATCCACAGGCGTATAGGAATCGCTCCTGCAGGACAGAAGCACTTGCATCCTTAAAGTCAAGAAACTCCAGTATGGCTTCCAATGATGCTGGCGTCTGAGCAGAGGTTATGGCATCCACTATCTGTGGACTACAAAGACGTGGAAATTAACATATCATTGTAATGAGCTAGAAAATACTGAAAGGACTTTGCTGTATACGGAAAGAATTTAATGTGCTGACAGATCTGTTCATTCCAGGTAAGAGACAGAATCTGTTACACTTTTGGGCAAAAATTATTTCCCTGAATGCTTCCACATCAAAACAGCAGATAAACTCCAGAAAGTACTCATATCCGTGGATAAAAATATTTGAATTTATGCAAATACAGGACAAGGGTGTAAATTTCAACCTAAATGATTGGCAGGTAGAGAAGAATAGGCTTCTACACTACCTTCTATGCTTCCTGAGTTCCTCACAGGTTTATTATTTCTGTTAACAACTGCTATAATTTGCTTGAAAGATGCTGAATGCACAGTGGTACTCAGAAATGATTTTCAGCTCCAAAGTTTAGATGCACATACTGGTCACGCATAAGCTCCAATCAATATCCAAGCATGAAAAACCTCCCTTCTCTGGTGTATTTGAATGTGAAGGAAACCAATGGGAAAGTCAAGAACAAATAAGGGAGTGTTCCAGAACTAGCAACTGGGATGAGAAATTTTGGCTAACCTACAAAGCATGTTTGCCCTGCGTTGTAGTTATACTCTTAGTGGATGAATAATATGCTGCAAATCTATTTTATTTAAAAAAAAAAAAAAAAGAACAGATTTAAAACAAGCAAACAAAAAAAGACTTATTTTCCTGAAGATGGTACTGAATGCTCTTTTTGCATTGTTAGGACATCACCAGTAGAACTGAACTTGTTTGCATGCAACTTGCTTTTCTGCAGGTTTAAGTAACTTAAACACTTTGAAATCTTATTCATGATGACTTACAGGAGTTCTTTTTTTTCAGTTTTAACAATCTGAAGTATCTCCTCTTTTGTAGCTTTTCTGATGTTCTGGATGAAAGATAAAAAACTTCTTGCTGCTTCAGCTTTGGAAAGTTTTTCAGGATGCAGGTGTTCTTTGATGCTTTTCCAGTGTTCAGAAAGCTGCAAAATAGTTCATATTATGTCAAATCTCTCAGTGTAATCTGGCTTGGAACAAAATGTGATTATTTAGACTGTCACTGGAATAAGCTGACTTTTTTTTCCTTTGTAAATTTACTGTGCTTTCTGATACGTATGGTGTTTGTCTTTTGTTACCATTTCCTTTTAAGTTGTTTTTTTTTAAAGTGGGAGACGGACAATCCCCATTTTATAAGCTAATCATATTTTCTTGGCATATGGTAATTTCAGAAGTGGTTTGTGGGGAACAGGAGTAAATGTCCCATTAGTAATTTCTATTTCTTATTTGTAAAGCTGCATAAGATGTGAAGGCATTTGTGGTTAGTGTACAAAATGGTAGGAAAGAAGATATTAGAATAGGTATCTGCTTCTTTGTATGTTGTTGCTACATTTATTTCTCATGCTACATAGAATCATAGAATCCATAGAGTTGGAAGGGATCTTTATAGGTCATCTAGTCCAACTCCCCTGCAATGAACAGGGACATCCACTGCTTGATCAGGTTGCTCATAGCCTGGTCCAGCTTGGCCTTCAGTGCTTCCAGAGACAGGGCTTCCACCACATCTCTGGACAGCCTGTTCCACTGCCTCACCAACCTCACTGTAAAAGACTTTTTCTTTCTATCCAACCCAAATCTCCCCTCCTTTATTTTGAAATGTTTCCTCTTGTTCTCTCACCACAGACCATGCTAAAGAATCTGTCCCCCTCTTTCTTGTAGCTCCCTTTTAGATAGTGAAAGGCTGCTATCAGGTCACCTCAGAGCCTTCTCTTCTCCAGGCTGAACAGCTCCAGCTCTCTGAGCCTGTCCTTGTAGGAAAGGTGTTCCATTCTTTGGATCATTTCTGTGGCCCTCCTCTGGATGTGTTCCAGCATGTCCATGTCTCTCCTGTACTGAGGACTCCACATCTGGACACAGTACTCCAGATGAGGCCTCACAAGTGCTGAGTAGAAGGGCAGGATCAGCTCCCTCAACCTGCTGGCCACACTTCTTTTGATGCAGCCCAGGATACAGTTGGCTTTCTTGGCTGTGAGGGCACATTGCTGGCTCATGTCCAGCTTGCCATCCACCAGCACCCCAAAGCCCTTTTTGGCAGGGCTGTGCTCAATCCTTCCATCCCCAGCTTGTATTGATAGTGGGTGTTGCCTCGGCCCAGATATAGACCTTTCACATGGATTTGTTGAACCTCATGAGGTTCTCCTGGGCCCACTGCTCAAGCCTGTCTAGGTCCCTCTGGATGGCATCCCATCCCTCAGGCATGTTGACCACACCACACATATTGGTGTCATCTGCAAACGTCTGGGGGACACCACTTGTCACTGATCTCCATCCAGACAGTGAGACATTTTCCACCACTCTCTGGACTTGATCCTGCAGCCTTTTCTTTGTCCATTGAACAGTCCACCCATCAAATTCATATCTTTCAAATATGGAAAGAAGGATATTGTGGGGTACCACGTGAAAGGCCTTACTAAAGTCCAGATAGATGACATCAGTGGCTCTTCCCTTGTCCATTGATGCAGTGACACCATCATAGAATGTCACTAGGTTGGTCAAGCAGGATTTGCCCTTGATGAAGCCATGTTGGTTCTCCTGCATCACCTCCCTGCCTTCCATGTGCCTTAGCATAGCTTCCAGGAGGATCTGTTCCATTATCTTTCCTGGCTAGAGGTGATACTGACAGGTCAGTAGTTCCCGGGGTCATCCTTTTTACCCTTCTAAAAAATAGGTGTGATGTTGCCTTTTTTCCAGTCCAGGGACTTCACCTGATTGCCATGACTTTTCAAATATCATCGAGAGTGACTTGGTGAGCAAAGCTGATCTTTGCTCGCAGCTGGAGGGATGTTGCTTCTCCAATTCTCTCCTTCCAAACCAGTTGTTCAAGGGCTGTGTGATGAGCAGTTATCAGAGAAGACTGAGGCAAAAAAGTTGTTGAGTACCTCAGCCTTCTCCTTGTCTGTCGTTACCAGTTATGTTTCTGACTTGAATGAGCCAACATGATACCAAAGCACCTGTATCTGTCCTTCCAGCTGCACTCCCATAGGAAGCTTGGTGCAGATATTCTGATCTTTCCTCTCTCACTTGCCTGTGCCTCTGTTATCTCAAATTATTGAGAATGTTCCTTGGTGAAAACTCAGCTGTTCTCTGTAGGAGTGTTTACTGCAGTTTTCCTGAGTGGGAAATAACACTAGCACCCATATGACCTTTACTAAAATACTTCCCCTCTTCATGGGTTTTGTATTAGGCAATAACACTTGAACCTGCCATCAAACAGAAGTATCATTCAGCAGTACAGAGTGCAACTGCCATCAACTGTAACAAACAATAATTAGGCAACAGTGATTGAGACATAGGATATTTCCTGGAGATTAATAACCAGCTGGGAGGAGATCGTGTTCTGAGGCACAGATGGGTCTGTTAACCTCAACTGGTGATTAGTGCTTAGCACCAAGGTCAGTGTGGCTATTATAAACTGAAATTGGATAAACATATGGAGCACTTTCTATTCTCTCTGTTGAAGTTGCACCATAACCCAGCAAAATTTCTCTAACTTCATTAATCCCATATTTTTTTCCTGTGCAGAGCTCAGTTCTTCCGGCTGCTCTTAGTTGGCTTAGCCCATAGCTCAGAGACACAAGACAGGAGGCCAAGTCTTCTTCTTTTAGGGGTTCTCCAACCACTCAACTGCTACAAGGAGAAGCTGCCTTTTCCCAAAGTGACCGTGACTTTAAAAAACAACATCCACAGCTGGATTTAACAAGGGACTTAGTTCTCCTGTTGTGAATGTCAGGCTGTTTGTATTGAATAAGCCAGAGATTCAGGCACAGATGCACACACCATGTGCACACATCTACCAAAGCTCAGACAGGAATTGGATTCTCTCTGATCAGACCACAGCAGTTCTGGGCACTCTGGGAAAATTCAAGTGAAGCAGAGATGCCATAAATTGAGAAAGACTGAAAGGCTGTCAGTGTCTTACCAGACTACGTGGAGTTCCCTCAGGTTAGTCAAGCCCAACCACTGAAACCATACGGCACACCACAGCTACGTGGGTTGCTAGCAGCATCCCTGCAGTGCTGCATCTAAGCTCCTAAACTCATCAGCCTGCCTTCTGCAGGATGTGCTCCCTCTGGCAGGGTGCAGTGAAATACATCTGGAGCTGACCATAGGCAATCAGGGTGTGTCTCTACTCTGGGGATATGGCATGGAGATGGGCATAATGAACAACTGGGTTGGTATTTAGACCTTCATCACACATTGCCTGCAATCTTCTTTCTTCCACTAAAAACAGTGTGAAGTAGACAAGGGGACACTCAAAATGAAAATGTAGCTTCCTTACATTAATTACTTGAGCAGTGAGAAGCAGCTTCTCGTGTCAACTACTCCATGGCTTATCCTGTGGGTCTAAGCACATACAGCCCCAAGCCAAACTTTTCAAAGGTTGTCTTCACAAAGCAGAACAAAAATAATCTCCACTGCAGAAGGGGCAAGCACCTGTTTCTTGTAGGAACCATGAGCATAAAGAAATTTTTAGGAGCTATGAACTCTTCTGAAAACAGCATGCTTTATGATGATGTCTAAATTTAAATCTAGATCTAAACTTAAATGGAGATGTTCGTCATAATCTCATAGAAGCTAGTGCTGCCACCTGTGCAATGGGGATAGTAATGGTTATTTTACTAAATTCATATAACTAGAGACAAGACTCGTTACAATTTGAAAATGGTAGTGAAAACATAAAACTGTAGGTCATGTCATGTCGACATGGCATTAATGTATACTATGATATATAAGTACCAAATGTTATGTTGCTGCTTTGGATACAGCGTTCTGTTTATAGACCCCATCTTTTCATAGCAGTTACTGTAAAATACAGTGAGAAAGCAAGACTTCATTCTCATCGTGCCATTAGGTTTATAGCTCAGTCCCCAGGCAGTGCTCTGGAATTATACCCTGTGTTTATTATCTTGGTCTGGAAATTATCTCTATAATCATTATGACAAACAGAGTTCCAAGTGACAAATTGGACAGCACAAACCCTGATGGGCAGAATGTGGGGAAGAGCACCTGTCCCTGCTCTGTTTAAGAACCCATGATGTTCCCTACTCAGAACTGCTTCAGCACGCATGCAGCATCATTTACTATTTCATTTTCACCAATCTATTTTTTAATCTTCTCTATGGCTTTACAAGCTTTAGACAAGATAAATTATTGCCAAGCAATTTTACTCCCAAATAGCTAGTTCCAATATAGTAAGGTTTTTGTGCTCACAAGGAACTTAGGGTCAACATTATATGTGCTGAATAGAAGCCTTATCTTGCTCATCAAAAACTGACAGTCTTTAATTCAGTACTCCCTTTAATTCTTTCTCCCATTCATTCCTAAACTCATTCCACAATGATAATAGCATCAAAACTATTTGCTAACAATCACTGTAGCAATTTATATTAGCGTTTATGATTAATAATTTATGTATTTCAGTAAAACAAAAGATGATGCATTAAAAGTCGGTTCTTGAAGTACCAAGCTCGTAGTAGATTTTAGATGTTTAGGTATTAAAAAATCAAGAGTTTAGTTTAGTTGCTTTTTTGTTGTTTTTTTTTTTTTTTTTTTAGTGGAGATAGAGATGAGAAGAGTATTGACCTTGCCAAGAATGCTAAAGCCCCAATATATTTTTAAAATATAAAAATATTTATAAAATGCCTATAAAGTCATTTAAATAAAAGACTCCCTTCAGGGTCAAGCAGTTAAAACAGACAGATATATTCCCTGCCTAAGGAATGGCTAGCTACCTTCAATTTCTAGGAACAGAGAATTATCTATAAACACTGGTCACCCATCTTTGTAGTCATTTCCCCTCCATTAACCAGAGGAATTAAGTTTCTGCCAACTCAAGTTTGGCAAAGATGAAATAAAACAAAAGAGCATTGCATTTCCTAGTAGTCTGAGAAACACTGCACTTAATCTTTGAAGGACAGCAAAAAGGCTGCTATTTTTAGAGGTGGTTACTAAAATACCCTCACATACTGGAGCACCATCGCATCACTACAGTGCTCCCTGCCCTGGGGACCTCTTCTAGTGGACTACTTGGACAGAAACTTCTATTTCCCTCTTGTTGTGCTCAAGTAACCATCTTGACATCCTACAAGTCTGTATTTACTTACGGAAGGACACTTTTTGCATTCGGATTTGATTGTCTCTGCTACTAGTGGCATGGAAATGTAACTGGAGTCCAAAGTCTTGATAACACCAGCAGCATGCTTCCCAGCAATCAGTCCAGGGCCAGCTTCTACTGATTGCAGTTCCAGTCTCTGCCTATACATCCATACATTGAAAACACCATTAGAAATTAAACATTTTGAGGAAGTGCAGAAATCTTATGTAGAGGAAATGAACAAACAAAAGTTTTCACAGATCAAAAATACAGGACACAGAGTTTTCAGACTCACTTTAGAATGATCAAATCATGGAAAGTCTATGGCTTTTTAAGGTAATAGAAATATCGAACACTGGTAAGATTCCTGCTAGAGGAACGTGCCATAAAATACCTGAAAAACAGACTTTCAGAAGCATGGGTCTATAGTGTCTGGTAAACCATATACATTAATGAAACATTTAATGTATTTGTTCATAACAAGATCTGAACAGTGGGATTTTGAATGTTGTTTTTTTTTCTTTGTTTGTTTATTTTTGATGGCACAATACTAAGGAGATGCCTGAATCATTTCTCTTCTATGACCAGCTCCAAACCGTCAGTGTTTTAGAATCTGGGGTCAGACATAGATCTAGCTTTCACTATTGCTTCCTTTCTATGCAGACTTTTGTTCTATTCTTAGGAACTTTCACATATTAGAAATGGAGATCCATCTGAAGTATTTCTTAGCAATGAGAGGATGCAGAAACAGAACTCCTACAGAAGTAATGTGTTTTTTTTAAAATGTTTTGGCCAGTTTCAGCTGCTTTAATTTCATTTCTTATGAATGCCATTATGTATTATCTGCAGTATGGAGGAGCCCTTAATCAAAGTCAGACCAGGTACGATAAGAACACAAAAGAGATCTAAATTCTACCCAGAGAGTTTAGAGCCCTAGATCTTAAAGCTATGAGACGTACATATGTAACCTGACTCAAACTACACATCCTGTTACCATCAGTCAGTCAAATTTCCCAACTTACTTTGAAACTATTTTGGCACCAGTTTTTCGTCGGAAATTCAGAAGGAAAACATAATTCTCTTCTGCCTTAATGGATTTAATGAAACTGTCTTCTAGCACATAAATTGTGGCAGATGTGGCTTTTGTGCTGACATCTAAAATCTGAAAGTAATTAAAAAATAAACCAGAAGGAAAGCTGGTAAATAAACAGCAGTCAGACCAGGAGAAGATGTCACAGTTCCAAATCACAGCAAAGTTCATAATGAAATATAGCAAAATGAACTAGGTGCACATGGGTTGACGACAATAATACTAATAATACTGCAAACAAGGAACTCCCAGGTTTTCACAAATTCTTTCTACAACAAGAAGCCACTCATTTTGGCACCATGTGTTTCAAATTCAATATGAGAAAGAAAAAGAGTGGAAGGGAAGAAGCTGTGAAACAGGCTGCAGCTGGGAAAATGCCCGGTAATACCTTTAGTTGAAAATATACTTCAAAAAAGATGGTAAGCTTTTCCAGGAAAATCTCTTATCAGTGAGATTGTCATATTTGCATCTTGATCTTGATTGATTGATCTGTTTATAAACTAGTTGATGTCTTTGTGGCAAGTGTGAAAATCAGGAATTCTGTCACTGTGTTAAGCTAGTTTATAAACAGAGCATATACTACATTTAGATTTCTCTGAGCTGAGGAGGGCTAGCTTCTGACACAGAGAATCCCAATGCCCTCAGCATGTGTCCAGCTTGCACTCAGTAGTAGCCTCTTTAGAAAGGCACTTACTAGCAGGGAGGGATCGTTAAGGCCATAGTAGGACTTGAGGTACCTCGGCAGCACATCTACATTACACCTGGAATTACTCCCATGTGACCACAGCAGGAGTCTACTCAGGAGCCAGGATTTTGGTTAGCATTTATTGTGTACACTGAATGCTGTGATGTAGCAGCTGGGAAAAAGGTTACAATTGTCACTATGTCCAAAAATCGTGTGAACGTGTTTGCTGGACTCAATGCCAGCTGAGCCAAGGTGGTTTTAACAAGAGAATCAATTCCCTGTTCTCCGCGTGGGTATTATGTATGAAACTTGTTCTAGTAGTACCCCAAATGCACATGTAGAATTTGTTTTCTGTAATGCCAAGAAAGGCCTTTTGAATATTTTATATGAGTAATAGCTAATCAGGATATATTTTAAATAGGCAGAACAGATTTTATCTTATTAAAGAAGTTGTACCTGGTTGTGGCTGGTAAATCCTGTTTTTTCTATTTCACAGGTGTCCAGAGCCTTTATTTTAGTCACTTGATCTTGCCGCACCTGGTAAGTAACATTGCATTTCCCAGATATGTCCACCTTGGGAAAAAAAAAAAAAAAAAAAAAAGAATTAGATTAGGACAATTTCCTGAATTTATCTTTTGGACTCCAGAACACCTTCCAAAAATGAACCATTTTCTCCACTGTTGGCATCTCATACATGAGATGCTGTGCTGTTTGGGTCTGAGTTTATGTATCAGTTTTGAATGTAAAGAAAGACTGCTTTTTTATTTTTCCTTGTATCATTGTTTCTAACTACCTGTCTTGAATAGGCAGGTGAGCTTTCCATTAGATGGTTATGAAGAAAAGCATTTGTTTATCAAAAAAGTTAGGAAACAACTGGCAGCTGACTCTGTACTTATGAATTTGAGTTACAATCCAGCTTTGTTCATCCTGACAGATGCAAAAATTTATCTGCGTAGTGTAGGTTGAATGGTTGTGGCTAAACCATTGCAAACTTTGTATGGATAGTTGGTTCAATTGAAAATCCACTTATCCACTGAATTGAGCTGAGGAATCAACTGGCTGTTTAAGTTGGTTTCTGTCCAAATTCTGCTAAATTGAAAAAAAAAATACTTAAAATCAAAAGGATGTCACCAATTCTTTAAGCTACTTGTAACAGCTTGGCTTCTGTCCCCAGACTGTCTTTTCATCTCCAACCTTAAATGCAGTCAAAGGGCTGATTTCTGCCACATTTCATTCCAGCTGGAGCTTCAGCCCTGCCTCTTAGTTCAGAGTGGGCTCTGTCTGTTTCCCTGATGATTATCTTGCCAGATATAGCACCATACCTCACGAACAGTACCGGAGTGCATCTGTAGCTGGAAAAGGCTAGCCAGACCTCTCTTAAGATTTTGAGTAAAAACAGGTTCATTTTCATATGAGTAGAAGTTTTGGACCTGTAGGAATAAAAAAACAAGTACGTAACAAATGCAATTAAATGAGAAATAAAAGGTTAGAATCCTTTCCATTTAAACGCCTTCTCTTCTTCTGATTGGGAAGCTGAATTTGGACTTGTTGTTCTTAGTCAAGCAGAGATTGCAGAACCTGGTGATAAGAGTACAAAGATTTTTTAAGCCTTCAGCTGTACCAAAAATATAGCTTCAGTCTTTCCAGCCATTTATGTGAGAATTTGGAATTAAGGTGGAAAATGTTACATAGTTTCAAAAGTTACTCATTTTTCTGCATTAAGCGTAGATAATCCCTCTTCACCTGCACATAATATCTGCTGCACTTTAATCACAGGTTGCAGAAAAACAGAATGAATCATAGATAAATCCCAGAATCACTTAAATGACGTGTCAAACACATCACAACCTTTGAACTTCAGAGATCAACTGTTGTGCTTGAGCCTTCCCTTTGGCAACAAAAGACTTTGCACCTCCACTTTGCATTCAAGGTGCTTTAGAAGTCCACCTTTTCAGGAACAGCAAGTCAAATCAGCATGTTATCTCAGGGTAACCCTGGAAAGTGAAATCACTGTGCCAGGGATGAAAGTATCATAGCACAGAAATATCATAAAAGGAGTGTACAGTCCTTATTATCTGAGAAAAATCCCAAGTTTTTAATACTATAGCTCAGTCTTAGCAAGTGAACAGTTTCTCCCTGTGTATTTGCAATGCTCTGAGAGCAGATGTATTTTAACTGTGTTCTTCTGACACCTCAGACCTTTTTCAGGGATGTGCACAGTTGGGAACCAGTGCTATCCTGTTTCTTTTTCTGTTGTGTAAAACTGATGACAAGGCTGAGTCTGAAAGTTTCTGAGTAGACTTGATAGCAGCTGCAATGCAGTAGGCTGAGCTGGCGGCCAGAGTATGTACTCAGTGCCTATTTACAGCAAGAGGTAAAGATCCTGTCAGGATAGAGTGTCACAGCCCTCGCTGTGCTCCACAGAAGCGAAAAGGGAGCTTCAGCCTTCCTGCTTTCTCACTGCCCTTCTACTCATGTCCCACTGACTCAGGCTGTGGAGGGGAGAGAAGGACTGTTGGCTTAACGCTCCTGGCCGCAAGCAACAGGAGGGTGAAGGAACATAGGGAGCAGGCAAGAGGTGCTGTTGCTCAAACCTTACTTCTCGCTGCCCAGAGTGCAAGGAGACAAGGGAATGGTTCTGTGGGAAAAAAAATGTGGAGATTGTTTTGCATGATTCTCTTTCTGGACAAGGCTGGAATGCTGAGAATTGCAATTGAACATGGACGCTCCTTCAAGGAGGGACTGCTTCAGTGCTCTTCCAGGGCAGGCTGTAAAACCTGGGTACCAACTGAAGCACACTTGCTCACACTCTCTTTTCATTTTTGGGGTGGGTTTCACAGTAGAGAGACAACATGAGTGGTTGTAGTTCTTCCAGCATCAAGCTCACTAATTTGGGAATGTTGAAACTGCAAGTGACAGTGAAGTCAGTAAGCAAGCCAGAGAGGTAAAGCAGTCAGGCTAAGATATCTGTTAAGGGTTTAAAGCAATTAACACCGCTCCTCATAGACTTGGTACAACTTCCCTCGTTGCAAACTGTATTACCATTTCTGTCTTCAGGCCTTGGATAAAATCCTGCCCTCGGTGAAGTCAATAACAAAAAACCTGCATTTATTTGCGTATGTACCATATATCTGTGGCCAAGATGCTGTTTACTTACATACAGTGTTCTCAGTGCACAAGAGGCTTAGGCTTTAAGGGGCCCTTGTGCAGGAGAATTACAGTATGTTTCAAATTACTCTATTTTGTACAGAAAGATAGGATGCAGTGGCATGTCAGGAACACTGAGAGGACACTGAGTCATTACATTTGCCAAGTCTGTAACAAAAGATTTTCCCCAGGTGTCCTCAGGGATTGCATATGAACTTTGAAAGACAGGGTCTTACTTTTCCACGGGCTAACTCAAGCACCATGGGCCTCTGTAGAGCCTTCAGATATTCTTTCCCGATGATTTTCTCTGTGCTTTTTCCTTTGAAGATGCTTTTATCAGATGGACGTTCACTCACATTTTCCACTTGGACATTTCTTATCTAGCAAAGTAAAAGCAGAGAAAATTCATGTAGAGAACACTCTAGTATTGATCTGGGGTAGGCTGAGTAAACTACATCCTTCAAACCTAAACACCACAACCAGTCTCTATTTAGCAAACGTAATGATTTGTAGCTAGAACTGAAGATTTCAGCGTATTGCCCCCCACAGAGGTGCTTGTACAAAAGTTGTTTGGAGTTACAGAAGCTGCACGAAGCAATTTCAAAACACAGGAGACATTCTGAAGTTCTGGCTTAGGAAGCTAGATACATTCTTGTGAAGTCTTACTCTACAGGAAACAGCTAAATGGAGAAGCTGCTTTTAGTTGACGAGAACATGGGAGAATAAAAGATTTAGCTCATCTTCTGAAAACAAGTTCTTCAAGATTAGATTACCAGTTAGATAAAGGCAGAAAAGGTTAGGCATGTTCTAAGTTATATAACGGCATTAATTACCGTAACTTTGATCAACTGGTCATCATCATTTTCAGGATTTCTCCATAAGAGGTTGACATCTACACCAGAAGAAAACCGGTAGCCTGCGCTTTTCTGCAGGGATGCTTTAGCCCGATCAACATAGACTTCAGCAGTGTAAGCAAATTTATATAATTTATCATTACTTAAGCTTGGTCCAGTAGTGTGCCCTGTTTGGAAGGAAAAACAAACTTGTTTTACAAATGACTAACACATAATGACATCCATCATTCTCTCCAAAAAACACCCTTAGAAAAATTAAAAATGCAGTTGTCAACAAAAGATTACGGGACTGATCTTGATCCCCTTGATCTGGTGGGACAGAGATAGTCCCACCAGAACAGCTGTTTTTTCTTAAATTGACAGTAATTTTGTATACATAAGGTAAGAATATCCACAAAATCCTATGTTTTAGCTCTACACTTAAATAGGTAGAAAGAGAATCAGACTTTTTACTTTGGCTATGGTATCATAAGAAATGAATGCAAAATTACTTGTTAATCAAAATGTCATAATTACTCATGCAGTTTTTGTGCTTACAATTTGAAATGTACTGAAATCACTTGTTGGAGCCAATAGAAATTGTTCTCTGCGCCTCTAGCACATTTACTGGGAATCATTCAGTTGACAGGCTTGCCCGGGGTGATATAAATGTAATGAAGACATGGAGAAAATCTATTATTTAGATACAGTAACAAAGACTTTTTGCTTTAAAATAAGTTATTATGCCCGTAGCTGCGATTCTGCTGTTAACTGATGTATTTTAAGGGATATAAAAAGCCAAAATCCAGCACAAACGCAAGTTGTATACCTAATTCACACCTGCATTAGCAACAAACTGGAGAAGTTGCAACCTAGGGATTCAGTTTCAGTGCTGTTAGTGTAAATGAAGTCTGCAGCATACAAATGCCTTTTTTTTTGCTTTTGTAAAATTACTTATAGTGTCCTGTGTCCACATCCTTTCTTATATTATTTTCTCTTCTCTCATGCACAACTTTGTGGGGAATATGTCGCACTACAACACTAGCCTCAAGGCATAAGCATTAAGACTGTGTCCCCAGAATGTGGCTAAGGAAAATCAATTTCTTCTTCAATTCCCCTCAAAGATTGTGCTGAATAGGGTGTGTGTGATATCCCTTTTCATTGTTTTCAGGGGCTTCCCCCTCTGCTGTGGATGCTACAAAGGTCTCTTCCACACAAGACAAAGTGATGAACTCAGTCTGTAGAGGGAAGGGAATGGAAGAGAAGCTGGCTGTACACAAAGTGCTGTTACATCCACAAAGTAAATACACATACAGAGACCTTAGGTGCTATCTGTAAATGTCACAGATCTAGCCTCTTGCACCCGAACGCCGCACTGCTGAAACCAGCAAGAATTTCTTCATGGTGTTCAGTAGGTACCAAGCAGAAACAAAAGCTTAACAACAGAATTAATCAAAGAAAAGCAAAGTATTATCCGCACAGAGCTGCATCTGAGTCTTATGACAAGTACAGAAAAAAAAAAAGAAGAAAAATCCACCACAGCATCTTGGACAAATTCTTAAGCATGCAGTAACATAATCAGTGTGTTCAAAGTCCCTTGCAGACAAATCAGCAGGCTATCTTGATTTGTGTCATGGTCCTCAGTGTTTTACCTGACTCTGCTAAATAAATTTCAAATCACCGTGTCAGTAAAAAGGAAAACCAAAGTATTTTCTTATTCCGATGTCAGATTTTAAGTACCTGGCAGGTAGACAGTGTAGGTCTGTCGTGACTGGACAGGTACATTCTGCGGTGCTTACAGTCCAAAAAGTAGTTTTCCTATGGTTTTGCTCACTTATTTGCCCAGTTCCCTCTGACATCATAGCAGCATGCCAAGGTTAGCTTTGAAGAGCCCATCTGTGAGGAAAACAGCAACCCCACTGAGGCTGGTCTGCAAGCTGCATAAATTGACATAGACACACAGACCCAAACTGGCTGAGGATTTATGCCAGTCAGAGATGTGACACAGTAAGGTTGTTAATCCCAAGGGAAACAGCCTGTTTGCATGTGGGACCTCAAAGCTATGGCTATTGATCATTTTACAGGGAGGCTAAAGCATGAACCTCTGTAGCGTTTTTTGAGGAGTCTGCTTTAAAGAAAAAAAGAGGTGTACAAGCCTTCCTTCAGGATGCTGTGCCATTTCCTAGCCCCTTCCCTTCACCCTTTGCCCTTACTCCTATCACCTCCGAAACCACGTTGCCTTTGGGAGCAGAGGGTGCTCAGGGTGCGTGCAGGGGGTGGCAGCGCCTTTCAGGAACAACCCTGCTTCCTTGCAGCAGCTCTGAGCAGGCTGCTTCCTGCTTTGAAATGTCCTTCACAGGCAGCAGAAATGGCAATGCTGGTGATTTAGTATTGACTGAGGTTTGACAAGTGCAACCCACTAGGTGCTTTCTAAAGGCAGAGGATGACACAGTCCTATCTAAACATAAAAGGTGGGGGAAAAGCATGTCCAAGAAAATTGATCCGGGTGCTGAGAGACATGTCTAATTAGTTATGGTGGGTGTTTATGCTTTTCTCCCTTTCATTTTTCAATTAAAGGCAACTTTCACATATCCTTTTCCTTCTCCCACAGTTCACCCCATTGATCCTTTTTTCTTTTTGACATAGTTCTTCCGTCTTCCTCTCTTTCGGCAGTTGCTTGTCCCTATTTATAAATATGCCGTTCCCTCCTGAAGGAAAGAGCTGAGCGAAAGACGCAGGCAGGCAGCTTCTTGCAAGCGTCATAGAAAAGATGAACAATGGTGAAGTGTTTCTGGGAGCTAGAATGATACTAGGTTCTGAAAGATTTACCATTCCATACACAGACAGCGCTCTGGGACCCTGGGCAGAAGGTGCATCCAGTTGCAAGATAAGCTCCACTGATGGCAAAGCATGAGCTGGTGGTGGATCACGGCAGGGGAAGAAGCAGAGATGAGGCAGTATTGAAGGCAACTGCAAGGAGTCAGCACTTATCCCAGTGGAAATGTGGAAGCCAGAAGAGACAACTGGATAGCGTGGTCATTTGGAGAGGCAAGGAGTAAAATTGTGCCCGAGGGACAGAGACGCACTGTCACTGCCCAGAACCAGTATTTAAAATAGCATTACCAAATACTCATGCTATCTTTCATAAGAAAAACACCGGTACTATTTAAGAAGGAATATCGCTATAGCTTTCTGATATAAATCTGTCTTAAAAAAAAACAAACATCCCACTGCCTTCAGAGGCTTTTCCCTTTGTATTCAACACAGGGCTGTGATCCTTGCAGCCCTTACAGTTATTTGCATTTCAGCTGATGGCAAACATCTCACTGCCGGAGGAGGGAGGAGGGGCGGACAGAAAGGCTGCATTCTGCCACACTGTCTTGGGGTCAGAAGTGCATGCTTTCAAGGTGGAGTGCACAACACATAGTTTGACTAGTAATGTTAAGTGTCTGTCATTAAGGGTAACATGCCAATTCTATAATTAAATCATGATACTGTATAATACAGAAGGTTACACTGCATGAGTAGAGACAGCTGTCAAGTCCTGTGCTGTTTATTAATACATACGGCATGCACAGCATGTGTGTCTCTAACTACTAGCTGGCTCTACCTTCATAAATTATATTTGCCACTGTTTCTGATATTGGATAGCTTCAAAAAGCAAACGCCATCCATTTACTTGAAAACTGGAACTGCAGTAGGAAAGTTTCGTGTGTGCCGATCTAGCCGACTTAAAAGAATATTCCTTTAGCATTTCTAAAAGGTTAATGCACGGAAAGGTAAAAACATTCATCCTAATCTGAGCTCTGTCACAGAGGCACTAAGTGGCCTTCAGGCCAGTAATTTAGCTCTCAGTTTCTCCACACAAGAGATAGATGAGACCTTGCAGAGCTGAATGGAGGACAGACTAGTGAGCAAATGCTTGCTCAGTGCACTGGGGATGCAAAATGACAAACAGAAATTCACATCGATAAATTTTGATTAATTATGTTACAAGAAGCTGGGAAGAGCAGGCACCAGAAGTGTGGAACATCAGTACCAAGCCATTAATGTTATTTGACAGTTTAGTGAGAGTTTTCTACTGCAAGAGGAACCACCTGCAGACTTCTTTGTTCCATAATTCCTGTCATAAACAGGCATGGAGGCAGGCAGGAAGGTTGCTGCTCTGTGCTTTCCCAGACATGGTGCCTGATGCTCCTACAGGAGAACTTCTCCCACCTTTTTAACAGTTTAATCTGCAGCTAAGTGCTCCCCTCCTCTCCTCTCCCTGTGGAGAACATTCTCATTCTATTGAAAGAACAGGCATTGGCTAATGCTGTAAGATTGCTGCTCCTGTAAGATTAATGTCAGATTGTCCACGAAGGACCACCACTGAGAGGCCCTTTTCCTTCTTCAATGCACTGGTGCTACTAAAGCAGGTGGTCTCCACATTTCATGCCCTTGACCTTTGTGCGAGACACCTGAGTGAAGCCCTGCTCCTGTTTTGCCTGTGCAAACACCCTGGTTTCCATGACTTATTGCAGACAAGCTCACAGTGAAATTAATGGGACGCTTGTTACTGACTTCAGTAGTAGCTGAGTCAACTGCTTAGAAGATGAAACCTGGACAGCTCAGAGCAGTTCCTGGCTCTGGTCCACTGGAGCACTTCTGTGTGTTTAACTTAATAGTCCCCCTCCAGCTGGTGCCCCACAGCATGTCTTGACTAAGCAAGGTCAAGATCCCCAGTTTCCTGGCTCACACCACTGGCCATGTGCACCTGAAGACATCATCTTTTCCCTCCCCTGTGCTGACATGAATGTTACCAGCACCTAAACCTTTGTAATTAACAAAGGTGTCTGGCATTACTCAAGTACGACCAAGTAAAGATGTTCATGCATCTGTAGAAAGACAGTCATGCCTTGGCTGACCTACCTTTAACGGAGGCTGAATATGTGGAAATGATGCAAAGGAACAGCACGGTAAGAACAATCATGCTGGACTCCCCCGAGCTCCTGACTGCAGCATGAAGTGCAAAAGCCTCCAAGAAGCAAGAGAGCCTCCAAGAAGCAAACTGCTGACAATGGAGCCCTGCTTGCAGAGGGAGCTCCCGCAGCAGCCACTGTGTTTATCTAGATGTAGTAAAGGTCAGATTCCAAATTCCACACTCAGGTACTAAGTTCATGGAAGGACTTCCAGTTAATTATTAAGAACTAGGGTAACTAGGGTTTTTACCCATTTTATTGATTACCTCAGCTTTCATTTTTGAATGCCTGTGCAGCCACATTGCTGAGCAGCGGAGGTGGCCTCCAGACCTGGCAGAACCAGGAGCTCCCTCCACTCCTCCTCTGCTTTAACAAAGGTGTGCTGGAGTCTGCTGCTGCCAGGGGCTGAATTCTTACTGCTGTTCTCCAACTTCACATGTCAACTCTATGGGCAATCCCAGAAGCAGATGCTTTCTTAGGGTCTGGGAGCAGAAGTACAAGGGATTTATCAGTGCCATAAAAAAAAATGAAATGATGCTCTGTTAAGGAGGCTGATGTGCAATATCAGTTCCTTGGCTTTTATATTGTACAAAAGAAACTCTCTCTCTTTTAGCAGCCCCTATATTACTTCATTGCAGCAGCAGGTTAGAGACTGAAAAGATGAAACAAGCCAGCCACTCTGTCTTCATCCTGAGCAGGGCAAACCAGGCCCTTCTTTTTTCACCCATATTTTCCCCTTTCCTCTTGTTCAGTTTATCTCTCAATAAGCTCTCACCTGACTAATGCACACGTTTCCCCATTTCCTCTGAGAGCAAACCCCAGCCCATC
Organism: Numida meleagris; assembly: GCF_002078875.1. NCBI lineage: Eukaryota > Metazoa > Chordata > Aves > Galliformes > Numididae > Numida > Numida meleagris. The sequence goes on along the minus strand of NC_034412.1, from coordinate 65,728,604 downwards.
CCACAGTCAGCCCCACAGCTAGAGGGCTCATTAAGGAAACCCTTGTCCCTCGGATAATTGTGTGGCAGTGTGTTAACCCCATGTGTTCCTCAGAACAGCCTGCACACCAAATCTGTGCCAGGGTACCCTCTCCCCCAGCTAATGAAGCCTCCCTCTTTTTGCACTGGGAAGGATCTGCTCCTGCACGTTTAAGTAGGGATAAGGTAGGGATAAGAGGGATAGATACCCACCAGCCATCACCATGCTCTCTCTATTTCAGAGTTTATTTTAGCTTCTCCGACAAGCTAGGTTCTGTAATTAGCTCCCTGACACAGAATGACTTCTCCACTGTAGCCTGGAGTGCTACTTGCATTGTCATTACATTACAGCCTTAGGACTTTTGGCTGGCTGCTAGCTACAAATATCCCAACTAACGCAGTGATGCCCCAGGCTGTATTTAACTGCTAGCAATAGCATTTCTGTAATCACGTCTTCTGTATGAGCGGAGGACTGTTAGGTGAGAACAGCCTTGGATAGCATAAATGTCTCCTTCATTGCCTTGTGCTGACAGAGAAGGTGGATACAGTGGCTGCAAATGTCATGCAAAGGTGAGAAGCAACACGGCCACAACCGGTCCTCTCCTTCATGCTTATCTCCACACCTGGTGGAAGCCCCCTGGAAGTTCTCTGCACTGTGTGTGTGTGTATGTGTGTGTGTGTGGAGGGAAGGAGGCAGGGAGGGATTAATAGAAGCAAGCCTTGCTCCTGTTGCTCCCTGGTTTATTAGGTACTCTGCTCCCACAACTCAGGCTGCAAGATGCTCCTGAACTCAAGAGACTGGAGGCACAGCCTCATGTATGCACCAGTGAAGATATCTAAACAGAGCCCAGATGGGGGTCTCCAGGAAACACTTCCAGTCTCTATGGATGCCACAAGAGACAGATTTTCCCTGTTGATTTGAGTATATCCCTAACTCTGTAAGCCAAGTCCTTCTCCCAGTCTGCAGAAGGAAATGTTATCAGGAGGACATACTCTTTCATATTGCTGTTTCCTTGTGTCCTGTCCTAAGCTCTGCACTTACATTTTCTGTGCGCTATTTTGTTGCATGTGAGAGTTAGGTAACCTGTGTGTGTGCGTTTTTCTGCACTCCGGTTGATCCTTTTGCTGCATTTGATAAACAAGAAACTTCCCAAGCTCTCTGTTCATTTTTAGAAAAAAAAAAAAAAAAAAAAGACACCATCAGTGTGAAAAATAACTGGCTAGAAAAAAACAGAACTATGGATTCTACTTTGGAAATGAACCTTTACACTTCACTCACGGGGAGGAGGTGATGTTGGTCGGAAATCTGGAGAAAGTAATCCTTCTCTTACACTCTTGGGACATAGGAAAGGTATGTCTTCCCTGGAATGAAGTTAAAAGAACAAAGGCCTCTCTTAGTTACCAGAATATTAGAGGCCAGATCCCCTCACCATTTACATTAGCGTAGCTGTTTGTACACCAGCCAACTGTATGCCCATTACAGAGGTAAGTATCTAACCACCATGCATGTGCAGAGGAATAGTGTCACGTACTTCCACGTGCATGTATATTTATATCTAAAAAACTACATATATACATTTAAAGCACACTTGGTGTATTCTTAAAATACCTGGGAAAGGGGAGGCCTGAGCCTCTCCTCCGTTATGCCAGGGGTAAACCAGCAGTGACTTCTTTAACATCAAATGACACCTACGAAATAGGTCTGGCACCCACCAAAGTCCACTAGACAGAGGTTGTGGGATCAGCCCTTTAATGGACACCTCACGCCATGCTGGCATATGTATTAGGGTCAAAGTATTACTGTTGCTGCACATTTTCCAGAGTCCAAACAATAAAGCTCATATCTTTATATGACCTTATAAAACTAATGAGATTTCCTCACATTTTTTCTGGGGTCAGTAAAACATTTTTTGTTTTTCCTTCACAAACAATGATGTGAAGCTCATGGTTTTCACCTCAAACTGTGTGCACCAAAGCATCCGAGCCCATCTTTGCCCTCCAGCTAGCGCCTGCGTGCCCTTCCGCTGGGTGTTGGTGAGCAGTGCTCACAAGACATCCTTGTTTCTGCGCCGGGGGAGGGAGGCGCACAGCCAAACCTGGTGTGTAAATCCAGATACTAACGGTAACATAATCGAGGTTTTAAATAGATGCGAGCAGAAGCAAATGCAAATCTAGTTATTTATAAAGTAATGCAGGAAATAATCACAAATGAGATCAAATATTACAGCGAATATTCAGCACGAACAGCAGCTAAAGGTCAGCGTCTTACTGTAGTGACCCCATACGGTTCTGTGACTTTCATTTAGCTATAGCAAATCTGAAACCAGCACCGGGACCGAAAGAGCATGTATATCTGGAACCAGTGAAACTTGAGATAAACACCGATGCACACGAAGAAGAGATGATGGCAGCACGCACTCTCCTGTTTGCTGCACGCACCTCATTAGCCAGAGGCGAATAGCTATCTGCATACAGAATTCGGCTGCCCCAGCTATGTTTTTCTCATCCATTATAATCCAAGGCTCCGGCATTAACTCCTGTGCCCAGGCAGCGCTGTTCACAAAGCGACCAGGAGGGGAAGGGACGTCATCCCCGCGTACCGGCGCTAGGCTCACCCCACGGGTGGGGGCCTTTTAAATGCGGAGCTGAAAGGCACACGCTGCTCTTTTGTGGGGCAGGAGCTAGAGATCCGTCCTGAGGAACGTCGGCACGTAAAGACTCTGCTGCCCTCTGTGTGAACTCGCTAGTGCCATCAGAACCATCCGATAAAGTTTTTCTGACTTTTTTGCTCCCTTCAATCCCGCGGAGCCAACGCGGCTCCTCGGTCAGGGAAACGGCGCTTTTCTGACGGATCCTCCAGGGGCATCATAGCTCAAGGGGGAGCGGTTTTAAACCGAAGGAGGGAAGATTTAGACTGGATGCCAGGGGGAAGTTTTCTACCGAATGGGCGGCGAGGTGCCGGCACGGGCTGCCCGGAGAGGTTGTAGATACCCCATCCCCGGGGGACTGCAAGGCCGGGTTGGGTGGGGCCCACGGCAGCCCCATCTGCTGCGTGACCTAGTGGCTGGCAGCCCTGCCTGCGGCAGGAGGGCTGGAACTTCACGATTCTTGAGCTCCCTTCCAACCCAAGCCGTTCAATGATTCTAGGATTCACCAGCCCTCCCCGCGACGCCCTGCGCACGCGCGCCCTCCGGGCGGGCGGCGGGGCCGTGACCGCCAGCAGCACGTGACGGCCGCCCGCTGCCCGCTGGGATTTGAAGTCCCGGCAGGGGGAGAGGGCGCGCGCGTGCGCCCGGGAGGCGGTCGCTCCTCCGCGGGCCTGGCGCGTGGGGTGGCGCGCGGGTACGTGGGGATCCTCGCGCGCCGCGGCCGTTAGCCCTGAGGGGAGCGCGCGGGGAGCTGGGGCTCAGGACGGGGAGGGGAGGGGAGGGGAGGGGAGGAGGGGGAGGTGGCCGCCTGCCAGCGGGCAGGGTGCGAGCCTCTCCGCCGCCTCTCCGCCGCCTCTGTGGGGACCTGGGGGCGGGGTTGGAGGAGCCTGTTGAGTTATGAGGTGGCTGGCGGGCGTGAGCAAAGATGCGCGCGCGCGCGTGTATAGAGATACGAGCACAGGTGTGTGTATACGGATGTATACCTGTGCACGGGTGCGTGCCTGAAACCCGTCAGGAAGCAGCCGTGTGTGCGCCAGGCGCGCGTGCTGCGGAAGCGGTGGGTGCAGCCGTGTGACGCAGGGCTGTGCCGTTTGGCGGCTGTTCTCTTCTTGGGCCTTGTGCCGGGGGCGCCCCCAGGCGGGGAGATCGCCGTTCCTTCGCTGAGGTAGCTAAATGCGGCTGGCGTGGTTGGAACGCGGCTCTGGTGTTTTATACGTTACTAACCTTGCTTTAAACAAACAAAATAAGGCACATCTCTTATTTTTGCTGTATTCAGGTTTTTATGATGGATGTAGAATTATATTTGTTCTAACTGAACTTAATAACTCTCTAGTAACTACTCTCTCGTTTCTTACAGAGTTGGTGAGATAAAAAATTGTTTTTCATGAAATATTTGTCACGCATATGAGATACAAGCCAGTAAGCCAGCCGAAAGCTAATGTCCTCAGAAACACCAACAGAAAACACCATGCCCCCTGATGCACCCGAGGTGGAAGGAAAGGTGAAGTCATGTGACAGGCAAGGTGAAAGACAGGAGGAAGGCACAGACGAGGCAGAATGTCTCGAGCCCATGTCCAAGAGGCAAAGGAAGAAACTACTGAAGCAGAAACAGTGGGAAGAACAGAAGGATCTCCGTAGGTATGGTTCACAAAATGGCTTTCTTAGGATTGCGCGAGGTCGTTTTTTGTCATAGTCGTAACGTCAGCAGAATCTGTGCATAGATAGCGTTGGCAAATCGGGGCTCTTGAACCAGTTTTTTCCCATACCAGGTTTAAAGCAGTAGTCACAGACTGCACCTTCTGAGTATGAAGAAGCTGTGAAGGTAAGCATCTTCTCCATGCTAGAAGTGTTCCTCAGCTTGAAGCAGATAGGAGGAGGGCTTCAAAACTGCATGTTACTGATTTCTCAGGAAAGGAATCTTAGGAATATTTGTGCCTTTCCTCGTTGCTGGCAAATCATGCAAAATATTGATTTTTTTCTTTTTTCTTTTTTTCTTTTGACACATGAAATGCTGTACTGTTAGTTACATAGACTTATCTGTGAAAATGTTTTTGGACAATGGTGAGCTTCTGTGTTCTTCTGTTGTTGGGAGGAAGCATATCTGGGCAGAAGACCTGACTCAGAACACCTCTAAGTCCATGAAACTCTCATCATTGTCTTCATTTGAATCATCACAGATATCTATCTTTGTATGTACATCCAGAACTTCACGAGCAAAGTTGGGATATTGGTTTCATGGTGCTGTTAGCATAGCACAAATGTGAGCAACAGAGAGAAATTAAACTACCACAGTTGTGGGCCATCCACCTTCATCACAGAACTATGCATTTATGTGCATAATGTGCACCTCGGCTGATTTGGCAGCATTTTTCAAAGATTTATCTGTTAATTTGTGTAGGCAGAAACGAAAAGAAAAACGCCAGAAGAGAAAATTAGAACGTCAGTCAAAATCAGACAGCAGTAATGAAGGCAATGACAGAAAGCGTATGCGAAGGGAAGTCGTTCCCAGTACACTTCGCCTCATTGTGGACTGCAGCTTTGATGACTTGATGATGCTAAAGGTAAATTAAATTTACCCATCAAATACAAATGTTGAAACATTCTCTGGTTGCAGTGTAGGTGCAGTATCAGAGCAGACAGCAGATAGTTAGCATTTTTCTGATTGTAATGACTCCTAGGACTGCTCGCATCAGTTGCAGACATTTTCAGGGTTTGGAATGTACCTTTATGTAAGCTTGCTGAAGATTCTGATCACATTCGTGGAGATGTGGTGAGTTGGTTTGATTCCAAAGAACAGAAATATAGAAACAGTTTGTGCAGTGTGATCTCTGTGAAGCTGTATGCAATTCTGCTTCATAATGGTTTTGCTAGAAAGGTTGCAAATGCCACATCCAATTACTTTTTCCTTTGAAATTGACACAAGGCTCCCAGCAGTGCTATAGAAGATCCATGGAAATTAGAGCTCTTGGCATTATGAGTATACTGAGCTTTGTCTCTCAGTTACACCAGAGGGGGTTCGGACAGGACAGCACGGTTCAGCCCATCTCTAAATTCTTAGAGTGGATTAAAAAAAAGGATAGGTGAGCATGAGAAAGATGAGCATGATTCCCCGCCAGTGGCCAAGACACTTGGTCTGCCATTTTGAGACTAAAACAGCTTTACCCCTACAGGGAGCGTATGTTAATTTGCAGCCTTTTGTATGAGTGCAGCCAATAGTGTCTAAGGCAGACCTCTCCCTTTGCTTTTACCTTGAGCCTTTCTACTGCTCTGACTTCACTGTCCTGTAAGACTGCATGAATTTGAGCTTTTGCAAAGCCCGTGTGGCTGCTCTATGACTGTAACATGGAGCGTGTGTAGCACTGACCGAGTGCTGTTGTAGTGTGGCAAATCTCACTGATTCCTGAGATTAATTTTGAATGTTTAAATGTATACTTAAATCTCAGTGATTTTGTTTTGTTTGTTTCCTTGAACAATGTGAATCGCGTGCATAGAGGTGTTTAAATACACTTTTGTGGAAGATGTATGTTTCCATGTCAGCAGAATCGCTTCACGAAGGCTGTTCCTTCTCTCAGGGTCTGATGTCCGTTCTCTTTCAGTAGTCATTTTTGCCAGTTAAAAGCCTCCTTTTTCTCTCTTTAGCTTCTGGCTCATGGTAAAGCATTTTGTGGTGGTCTGTCTGAAGGACTATGTAAAAACAAATTGTGTTGTATGCAGGATGTTAAGAAGCTTCACAAGCAAATTCAGAGATGTTATGCAGAAAATCGCAAAGCATTCCATCCCGTGCAGGTATGTTGAAACAAACAAAGTACTGACTGTATTGTCACGTATGAAGTGTGTGAAAAGGGCAGTTGCAACACAAGTGGGCACAAAAAAAAAAAGCTTTGTTTCTTTTAATAAGAAAATTACATCTATTTTAGCTGATGAATTTTCAGCCCGCAAGTTATAAAAATACACACATATAACAGTATGTGCCTCTTGGTGCAGAGAGCCAGATACTGGTGTGCCACTAAGGCAGTGTTGATAGTCAGTTTTGTCTGTGACAGATACAGGTGGGAAAAAAAGCGACTGTGCATTTCTTTGTGTTCCTAACCGCATGAACGCAGTCTTAGTACCACTACCGCTTTAAGCTAGATCACAAGTGAGCCTTTTAGCTAATACTTAAGGAAAAAAAAATTGCACCGTGAGGAAACAAAATGACATTTTAACCATTTAGTACTGAGTACCTTTCATTTGTTCTTTTCAAAGTTTTACTTGACCAGCCATGGGGGACAGTTGAAGAGCAACATGAATGAAAATGACAAAGGATGGGTCAACTGGAAGGTGAATATTTGACTGTTTCTGTAAGAAGGGGAAAAAGGAATCTTCATTACAATTGTTAGCTAGGTTATTTATTGTGAAGGACCGGTGCTTTATCTATGGTTATTTTCTTCTCTGACTTCAGAGCAATATCGTATTAAAGTGTGGCTCTTTGTGTTCTAAAATAATTTAACTTAAGTAAGGCAAGGAGTGTTTGTCTTGAATCTAGCTTGAATTTTTGCTTTAAACGCTGCATGCACATAGTCTTCACTTGTTCTTCTTGAACAGATACCATTCTCTGATAGACTGCTTGACGTACGCAGTTCTGACAGTCATCTGTTTTGACGGCGCTCTTTTTTATTTTATTTTTTGTAACGGGGAAGGGTATCGCTTTGAAATAATGGTGTGATTCCTCTGTGCACTTTTCAGTTATGTTACATCTCAGCATTTAAGTGTTCTTTAGAGAAACAGCTTGACATAGCGTCAAACTCCTGTTGCTTTTCCTTGTGTCTCCCTGTTAAATAAGCGTTCCAGCAAATAGGAATGCTTTATGGGAATGAAGAGTGGTTCCACTTTGAGCAGATTTTGTGTGATCACCACTTTGCAAAAGCACAGAGTAAACCTCTCATACCAAATCCAAACAAGTGCTGTTAACTTAGTTAGCATTTGCATCTGTTTTTGCTCTTTTAGAAAGGTGGTCTTGAAAATGGTGGGATCCCTGCGGGATATAAGGTAACATTTGAAGGGAATCACAGGATCTTAAGGTTTTGCAGATTTCTTTTGGAGTTTCAGAAAGTTTCCCAGTGACTGTTTTACAAGCCAGTGCTGTAGGGAGCTGTGGTAGGGACTGTGGATTACTCATGCAGAGTGCAGTCTGTACTATGTGATGTACTGAAACATGAATGAGGGACATAAAGTGACTCTTATTTTTGCTGGTTCAGTCTTGGGTCTGTAAAGATTGCCCAGCAACTCATCAGTTAACTGTAACTTTTTTAACTGCTTTTTTTTTTTTTTTTTTTTTTTTTTTTAGGATATCCAAATTAGAACAGAGCACTACAGTGAGCTAATAAAGAAAGAAGACCTAGTGTACCTCACCTCAGATTCCCCAGACGTTCTCAGTGAGCTTGACGAGAAGAAGGCTTATGTGATTGGAGGACTGGTGGATCATAATCACCACAAGGTAAGCTGTGGGTATGCTTCTTTACCGTTATTTTATTCACATCTTATTTTACGTTAATAGTATGTGCATATAAACTAACAAATAAATAATAAGAAGACTTCTTCAAAAAAAGATTTCATTAAAAATTTGTTGAAGAAATGAAGAAAATAAAACTGGTGGTGGTATCATTGACTTGTGTTCCAGAGTGCAGACATGCTGAGGCTTTTCAGGATTTAATCTTTTCATTTTAAATATAGGAATGGAATTAGTAACACTGCTCAGCTTACTGAGGGCCATATTTTCGGACAGAAGGGTTTGGTTTCTGTTCATGCACTTATATGTGTGCTTGTATGTGTACGCACCCAAAAATAGATGAAGAGCAGTGCTTGAATCTTGAATGACCTTCTTTAATGAGTTTGTTTGTCAGGAGAATTCAGTGAAGTAACGCACGTGCTTCAGAGATCTGGTTTCATAGCTGCACAGGGGATTGTGCTGTGTGGACCTGGAAAGTCACGAAGAATGCAGCTGGGAAATTAAAGTGCTTTTCTTCAAAGAAACCCCAGTGTCATTTCTGGTGACGTGTTGAGGCTTAAGATTCATCCCTCTTTTTTAGCATCACAAATGATACTAAAGCAGTTAGTCTGCAGTTAAAGGCTAGGAGGCAACTAACGCGAATCCTTTATGGTCATTATGATACAAACAGTTACTCACTTTCCAAAGTTGTTCTTTCTTTTTTTTTTCCTCAGGTACTAAAGTTGTCTTTTTTTTTTTTTTTACGTGGAGGAAAAAAAAAGTCTTTTTCCTGTATTCTTCCTCAAAAAGTAACTGGTCACCTTAAACTAAGCATCTTGGTGCTTAAGCTCAGGCTTGCCTTTGAAACAGACTGTGCCTAGCATGTTCTAGAGCTGTATGACCAAGTCCTGTCTGCCATCCTTTTGACCGTACATCAGAGTGACACATGTTTGAGGTGATGCGTTTTCCAGAGATAACCCTTGAAGCGGGTACTGTCTTACCTGGGTAGGTTTCTGTTTTTAAATATCTTCTGCAGCAACAGTAAGGCAGTACTGGAAAGACTCTGGACAGAAAATGATGCTTGTAATCTAATCTTTATGCGCTGATATGGAATTGTGGTTCTCAGTCCAGCTGTTTTTATGCCTTTCCTCCAGGGAATTACTTACAAAAAAGCTGTAGAGCAAGGCATTGGTCACGCACAGCTCCCTCTTGGAAACTTTGTGAAGATGAACAGTCGGAAAGTGTTAGCAGTTAATCATGGTAAGTTCTAAAAGACAGAATAATTATGCTATTACAGAATATACCTGCAGTATTAATATTAAGAATTTGAGACCTCAAAACGTGCGCTATAGTGAAAATACCCAGTTTTTTAGTGTGCTGATATTTTTTGAATCTAATTGCCTTTGGGGTACGGTACTCCTAACCTTTAAATATTTAAGGTACGCTAAAATACAAAAGTAGCTAAGGAAGTGCCTTACCCACTGGGAAGTGCACCTTCTATTCTGTTAACTTGTCCCATGATTAATTTTGGTGTTGCTACCATCCCAACCTTATTTCTAGACTTAGTGAATAAGCGAGTAAAATGTTGAAAACCGTCCCGTGTATTTTATCCCATTGGAGGTTAAGAATATGTAATGGTTTTGTCACCTCTTCTGACAGCTTTGTTCAGCAGCAACTGCTTAGGTACCTGTATGCTGACCTCATTGGATTAAGCAATACTCCATCTGCTGAGCTTTCATAACTGCATTTTTACCTAGCTTCCTGGTTTTGGTTGAAGTATACGATTCTGCTTAACCAAGTCTTGACACCTCTTAGTCCTCCTGTTCTGCTATAAATTTTTCAGCGTCGTTAAAGAAAAATACACAGAAAATAGGGGCTATGCAGACCATTGTGGGAATTTTTTTTTAACATGGCATATGAGTTTTCATTTTGCCTCAGTTTGTGTTAATTTATTTTATTTGTCTTGCCTTTTGTCAAGTTTGTTATATTATGAACATGTTACATGATAACTGTAATTTCAGGAAAGGCCGGTGATTGAGGAGATGCACATTTGCGTGATAATAAAGACTATTTAAACATAAAGGAAGTGATTTCTAAAACTTCATCTTTATGTGTTCTTCATGTAGACATTAGCAGACTTTTGTGCCACTTACTAGAAGTTCTGCAAGCTGTAGAGTTTTACTGGAGAATTTTTCTGCAGTAGTCTTATGCTGACCTCTAGTGTCAACAATTTTGGAGGCTGTCTTCTGGGGAAAAAAATCACTTATGTTGAGACTTTCGTTTATTTGCTTTATGATATTGTACATGTTTCTTGTGCTAGATTTCTAGGCACCTGATTTTACTGCAGTTTAGTTGCTGAGATTTCGTATTGCGTGGGATTGCATTCCCGTACCCTTCTAAAACAATTTCAGATCATAGCTGAAAAACATACACTGCACAGACCATTTGTGAGGTAAAGGTTCTGCTATGGCAGTGTTTTTCTTAAGGATTTTAGGCAAGAATAACTCCTCCACCACGAAAAGTAGAGGGACCTTATGGTTGTAATTATAGCCCTGGTCTGTACTGTAGCCCTAACACAATGGGGGTATAACACAAGCTAAATTTAAAAAGACAGTTTTCAAGGAAGGTGCTACTTGATATGAAGAAGATGAACAGAATCAAGCTGTCTCTCAAGTCTTGTATTGTAAATTTAGTGGAAGAGGGAAGCTTATTTGCACTGAGATTTTTTTGTGTTTTCCTGGGAACGCATCTTGTTGCTTCTGTAATTGCTCACTTTTTCTGTTTTGTTAATTTGACATCTGGATGCCTACTCTTGGTGCAGAAGTTGAAGACCAGAGTATAGGATAGACGAGACCGTGGGAGCTGCCCGGTCCCTATGGAACTACTTCTAATAGTGGTGAATTTGAAAAATCTCGCATGAGAATCAATTCTTTATTAACTGCCATGTCCATCTTTGAAGGACTTTAATTGAATGGGGCCCTCTGGTGGTGAGAAATCACTGGCGTTGTTAACAGTAGAATCCATATGCTGCTTTTCATTTATTTGTATATTTAAACCCTTTATTGGGATCATGTCTCTGTATACTTCCACCAGCGGTTCAGAGCCTGCACTGCACTGCTATGTTATAATGGCATGAGGAACACGTGTATCTGTTCAGGTTTGTATCCTAGGACTAATACATTTTAGTGTATGTTACAGTACCGTATTGTTCCATCCCAGTCTGCAGTGATGTCTATCAGCTGCTCTCATTGCCTTTCCTGTCCTTGCTGAATGCTTCTGTTGCTATTGCAGCATATTATGGAAGCCTCTATTGCCTGTTGAAGCCTCTCTCTTTCCATCAGTTCTAATTTTACAGTGCAGATCAAGGAAGTTCCAAAGCAAGGGTGTTCTTTACATTCTTCTTGTTTCTTAAGCAACCATCTGGAGTAACTTAGAGTGATGTTAATGTAGTCCTTTGAGAAGTCATACTTTGGCAGTACTTCCAAGGTGAATAACCTGCTCAGTAAAATGGTCATCTATATCAGTGTTACAGTGTCCTGTAGTCTGAGCATCCTGGCTGGCTGTCCAGGAAACATGGATCCAGGAAACCTCTAGTAAATGTGACGCTTTTCTGTAATTTGACTCTCGGCGTGAGATCTGTGCAGCTCCTCCCTTTCTGAACGCTTGCCTAATTCTGTAAGTTTTTTATCCCCTCCATAGCTGCTCTGATTCTTTCTCATATGCTGTCGCCTGGCATTGAGAACATTTGCACTGGGTGCATTCTTTGAAGCCTGCATTCTCAAGTGGTGTTAGCACTATTCCTGTAGCCTCAAGTTTGAGGAGCCACCCCTACACCCCAGATTTGTCAGCCATGTCCAGTTTACTTGCAAGCCATAGGGCCTGCTCCTGCCTTCCCTGCTGCTGCAGAGCCACAATCTATGTTAAGAGTTTTTTGGGGGCAGCCTGGGATTTCTCTAAATGAGAATTTGCTGGTTGCATTTGCATATAATGCACTTGGGAGCTATTGTCAATCATGGAAAGTGTGGGGAGGTGAAACAGGGAGGAGTTGGATAACAGTACAGTTAGTATAATAGCAACAACAAGAAGCTTGTAGTGTTAACGGTCGCTGAGAGGGAGAGTAACAAGAGTTTTTGCTTTAAGCTCGGATTTCATCAGATAGACACGGAAGAGAAAGATAATGAGGATATAATGGTTTTAGGAGGACTTTGGGCTGTCCGTGTGTTATAATTTGGGAGGAAAACTACGTCATTATTAAAGCGCATCCACAGGAGTATTCCTTTCCAACATGGGAAAGTGTTAATGTCAGTATAGAAGGCACTTGTGACACCTGAAGCGCTGTGGGGACGTTCCTCTGTCCCTGAGAGAAATCAGTTCAAAGTGGAGCGGCTACAGGAAAGTGTTGCTGTAGTAACCGAGAGACTATAGAGTCTTGTAACCAGAGACTGAAAGTGCTTGGCTTTAAACTGCAGCAGTATCAGAACTGGCACATCTGCTTCTTCCTGTACTTCCTCAGCTTTACACTGAAGATACCGCAACCAAAGGCGTGTAAACCTCTGTAAGTATGGATTGGGAGCTGTGTTCCTATCAGTGCTTCAGTTTCTTTCTTGTAAAAGAGCTGATAGTCTTTCTTGACGTTGCAGTGTTTGAAATCATCCTCGCGTACTTGGAGAAGAGAGACTGGAAGGAGGCCTTTTTCAGTGTCTTGCCGCAGCGGAAAGGGGCTGTTCCATTGGGAGAAGCCAATGATTCATCCCAGCACGCTCTATCTGAGAAAGACGGTGAAGACAATGACTCAGACAGCAGCTAGCCTGCCGAATAAGAAGATGGGAAGATGAGACACGGAGTTCATGGGATATCGTTGGGACACGAAGCAGTTAAACTGTGAAGATCATTTGCTGCCCTCGTGATACTTAATTGTCTCAATGCTTGGTAGTTTTGTAGTTGGGTCAAAGTTGTTCTTGGACAGAAAGGGTAAAGACAAATGCGGTTTTTATCCTGAAACTTCCATATTAGTAGCTTTAAAAATAATAAATAAATAGCAAATGCAGAATTTATTTTGTTTGCCAAGGAAACTATATTATTTATGGTTTTTTTTTGTTTTATAATTGCTTGGGTATATTACCCAAAATACTGAATTGCTATTTTGATGTGTGCATTCATCTCTGTTTCAGTTCTGAGCAGTGAATTATAAATAATCCTGTGACCTCAACACCTGTACCGGTAGTGCCTGTTGCAAGGTATTCACGAACATTTAAAAGCAGAAATAATTCTAATTTTCCTGTGCATCTCGACAGACAGTCACAAGCAACTGAGCTGCCTTTATCAGTTGAGCCACTCTTGATTTATACACCTGATTTTAGTTAGTTGTAGTCAGAAGAGGAAATACGAGTGTGGGGTCAAGCCAGTGCCTAATGCTTCAGTTTGAGTAATATGGGTGTCTCTGTACATGCAAAGCATGTGCCCTGAGTTCAGGTGACACAATCACTTTTGACTGTTTGTTGATCATCTTGGTAAGATTTAACCTGCAGTCTCAGAATAATACTGGAAGTCAGGATCTCTTAGTTACAAGTCCTATTCTTCAGTTTCAGTATACCTGATTTTGTTTGTTTTGCCTTTTTTTCCCATTATGTTAACTGTGCTGTCTGTCAAATGCTTTTTTTTTTTTTTCCTTTTAAAGCCATAGTTTCAATCTTGGCTGGAAGCTGTAATCCAGTTTGTGCTTTTTCCAAGTACAGAAATAGACACTTTGGAGGTGTGGCTTCACTTCTCACCTGTGAGAATGTGCCCCGTTCCCTTGCTTTGTAGGGGATATCCAGGTAGCTGCTGGGGCATTTTGGATTGTGACCAAGTATGGCTTTCACATAGGTTGCCGAAGAGCTAAAACCCACATTACTGTAAATGCTTGTCTCTGCTGACCTGGAATCAGAGAGGAGATACAAATGTGACTTTGTATCCATTTTTATTCTTTCCTCTGTTATTGCTTTAAAATCGAGAGTGGAAGCGGGATCCCTGCAGTGTCCCTACGGTCCCTAAAGGGTTGGTGGCAAACTGGTCGTGACTTCTTAGACTTGGCCTAATTCTCCCTATACTTTTAGAATAACCATAGAAAAGTTTCTTCTGTTTGAAGGATGGTTTCTTTCCTCAAATAGTTTTTGGTTTGGTTTTGTTAGGCTACATAAAAACGTGATTTCTTTTGTTCCAGCAACTAGATTAGCTTTTTCATAAAAGCACTGCTGGTATTATATCTATAAGAAGAGCAGTGTAAGTATACCCACTATTTATTACGCTGATTTTTGACATAAATGTGTAAAACAGTGAAATTGCAAGGAGTTATAACTTTACAGCTGAGGCACTGCATGTTAATGTACATAGCACCTATTAAATCTGCTCTAAGATTCTTCAGTCTCCTGAAGTTTTTTTTAAGATTTCATACGTGTGTCTCATTTCGGAGATAAACTGGGGACTTTGGAGACACTTGACTGGGTCCAGTAGCATTTTATGAACTTGTTCTGGTGACAAAACATTTTTGTTTCATAAAGGAGTTGTACTGCAGCCTAAAAGACAGCGTGTCTTGCATATGCAGCAGTGAAATCGGATAATTGCACGTGCATATATTTTTAAATCAAGCTGCTGCAGATTTGAAGCTTTCCTATCTGTGGATAAATCCAGAACGTATTCCTGTCCTTGCTTTAATCTACAGGATGTATGAAAGACTGCAAGATTTGAGTGATGCCTACCTGAGGTGTTACTACAGATTTGGAGTAAGTACTGCAACTTAGAGGTCCAGTATCCCAGTTAATGCAGAAGACAGGAGTAGCCTGTGGTACTTACGAGCAAAGAAAGCATGAAGCCAAATTGTGGCTGACATAAAGCAGGGGGAAATTGTGAGTTTGTGAGAGACCTAGGCAGTGATTCCCAGCAAGTTCTAAAGTCAGTAGGATTTATGTGGTCCTACAAAACAAGGAAGCACTGTCTGGAATCGTCACCTGGCTCCCACTTCCTGTTTTCTGACACATTTAACTTCAAATTAGGAAAAGTCTAGCATGCTGCTTTTGTAAGACTCTGAGCACTACTCCATGATGTCACAGTAGTGATATTACGACTAATCGTGGGGTGTTCATCACATTGCTTGTCTAAATCACTTTGGTCTTCATGTCCTTGCTAGTGCCTTTGTCAGTAATTTCTGTTGCTGTTGTTTACCTTTCCTATGATCGTGCTAACCTAATTGGTCATACTATGCTGAAGACTGTGCAGCTCATCATACACTGTCTCTAGAAGCTGCTGTCCTCAGGTTGTGTTAACTGCTGTAGATGGAGCAGTAAGGGCTTGTGCTATTTGGGATGTAATGAACTGGACAGGATTTTGTTCCAAAGCTAGGACAAAATTATCAACAAAATGATTGCAGCACAAAAGTGGGGAGAACTGTAGCCCCTGCCATAGTGCTGCTGCGCATCAGACAGACCAGGAAGGCAGTCCTCCTGTCTCTCTAGTATCTTTTTGCATTGTGGAAATGCAGAATGGTAGGATGGCCATCTGTTGGCATCCCTGGGAGAAGCATCCTCAGCAGCCTCAGTCTTGTGCTGTATTTCACTGGGATGTGTACATTGAGTCCTTTTTTATTTTTTATTTTCCATTCCCTGGATGTTTCTGGCTGCCCCTGTGAAGAAGAGCATGGACTTCCCAAGCAGTACTTCTTTGTACCTTGTCACTCTGCAGTGGTGGGCAGGAAACAATCAAGTGATAAAAAAAATCATGGGATTTGTGAGAAATGGTAGGACTCTGAGCGTGGCTTCCAAGCTGCTTGACTTGCATCCTGTAATGTGACATGGCACGCATCTGACAGTTGTGCTGCAAGCACGACAGCAAAGTTACTCATGGGAAGGCCAGGCTTATCACTTAGAGAAAGCTGCCTAAACAGCAGCAGAGATTCCAGCTGTTAAAAATGAGATGGCTGCTGGTGTCCCAGTAAATCCCCATTAAGAGATAGGTATGAGATCTGAGCTGAAGGCAGTGAATGGTGAGCTATTTGTTCAGCGAATAAGATATATAGTAAAGATACTCAAATGTATTAGAATAGTAGGGCTTTTTTTTTTTTTTTCAAAACTGCTTACTGAAATTGTTTTAAATGGCTGCATAGTTCTTTTTTTCTGAAAACTCTGAAAGTTTGCCCATATTTAGTTATCGCGGTGAAGTGCGTAACTCATACTTGTTTCTATCTTAACTGTACACTGCAGAGATTTTACATATTTATTGAATGGGCCAGATTTGCAGTGACAGTGTGACCTCTTTGAAGAGGGATAGAAATAAATCCTTGCAGGGGAAGACTGGTACTGCAACCTGAGTCGTTCATGAAGCATTTAGAAATGTTTGACATTGGTGCATGACTGTTTAAATTAGCATACTGTCTGAATCTTCTCAGTAGCAGTGGATGGTTCTAAAAGGCTGCAGACTCCCAGCTGTTGGTGGTAGGAACAAATGATAGTTCTGAAGATGAGGTATCTAATTTTATTACAGGACAAAGAAAGGCAGCTGCCTCACCAGAATAGTCTTACAAGGATCTCCATCCTTGCTGTGCCTTGGTGTTCAAAAGAATCTGTTTCAGTTTTTCGTGTTAGAGAATCTAGGTCACAATAAAGCAGGCAGGTAGGACCAGGGAAGGAGTCAGAGGACAGGTCTGAATTTTGCCATTCCTTATCCTCTAAACATAAACAACTTTTATTCTGGTCTTAAGATTTGCACATTGAAACTTGTTTGTCCTTTGCGCTTGCAGCCCCAGAGGCCAACTGTATCCTGGGTTGCATCAATAGAAACGTGACCAGCAGGTCGAGGGAGGTGATTCTGCCCCTCTACTCTGCTCTCATAAGACCCCACGTGGAGTGCTGGGTCCAGTTCTGGGGCCCCCAACACAAAAAGGACATGGAGCTGTTGGAGCAGGTCCTGAGGAGGGCCACGAAAATGATCAGAGGGCTGGAAGACCTGCCCTACGAGGACAAGCTGAGAGAACTGGAGCTCTTCAGCCTGGAGAAGAGAAGGCTCTGAGGAGACCTTATAGCGGCCTTCCAGTACCTGAAGGGGGCCTTCAGGAAAGCTGGGGAGGGACGTTTTATAAGGGCATGTAGTGACAGGATGAGGGGAAACAGCTTTAAACTGTAAGAGGGTAGATTTAGACTAGATATTAGGAAGAAATTCTTTACTGTGAGGGTGATGAGACACTGGAACAGGCTGCCCAGCAAGGTTGTGGGTGTCCCCTCCTTGGAGGTGTTCAAGGCCAGGCTGGATGGGCTTTGAGCAACCTGGTCTAGTGGGTGGTGTCCATGCCTACAGCAGAGGGGTTGGAACTAGATGATCTTAAAGGTCCCTTCCAATCCAAACCATTCTATGATTTTACTAGATGGATGAAGCACCTTTGAGGGAGATTTGTTTCCAGACATCTAGCAAAAGCAGTAGCCTATGGTTTTGAAGGGAAATGACATTGAAGATGCAGTTGATTGTAACTAACCTTGCGTACTGTCTCGCTTAATGGCTCTAACATGTTTGCTCAGTAGCCTGCCAGCTTCATGGGGGAAATGTAACTGTGCTTTTGAAAAGCTGTACTACCGTGATTGCTTTCATTCTGATTCTGTTCAGTAATGAGTCTCCAGGGTCTCTTAGATTTAATTAAGCTTTTCAGGCTCAACTAACGCAGCATGATGCTGAGAGATGGCTGATAAGAAACACTTAGGACAGAGATTTATGTAGAATTAAGGCACTGTGAATATGGCCCAGAAGTACACACACAGTTATTGTTACAGCTCAGTCGATGTGTGGTTACTCAGCCCTGCTGTTCAGTTTTGCTGCTGTTTGGTTTCCAGCTCTATTGTCGTGTTATTACCTGAGTCAAAAGGGAAATTTCAAAGCACTGTTGAAGAGAAGGGGATGCATCTTGTAGCAATATAATGCTTGCCAACTCCTCCCATTTGAAGCTCTGCTCCCATTTACCATGCCCTACAGGCTAATACTGTTGGACAGCTGTAGAGAAACGACATATGCCTAACATATCCCAGAAACTGATACCCATTTAAATCATTTTGTACAAATGAGTTTCTGCATCTGTGGTATGAGTTGGCAAATGCACCTGATCAGTGACTGCTCTGTGCAAGTGGCTTTCCACTGGCCACTCACAGAGCTGGGACTGTCACCCAGGTCACAGCACACTCCTGTCCTGTAGAGAGAAGTGGGAATGGAGGAGATAGCTGTTATCATGGTAGAAATGATTAAACGTGATGGTAGGGGCTGTTAGAAGAGTACGCTGAGCTCTGCTCAGAGCTAAGCTCCTTTTTCTGTAGCACTGTTCTAACAGAATTTCTCCTTCACCTACAAACAGGCAGCTGTAGCCTATTTTCTCTGAATATTTTTTCTCTAAAAATAAATAGAATTGTAGCTTATTTATCAGCATGCTTTGCCTTTGTGAGAATGAATTGACAGAGGCATGTTCAGAGCAAATAAAATCTAATTCTTTTGCTTTCACAGTTCACTCGACCTAAGAAAGGTCCAGATATTTTTCTGCCATTGTTGCCATACATTTCAGTGGCTTGAGGTTTGCATGATAATGTTTGGTTTGCCCCACATGCTACAGAAGCTAAAATCTGTGATGCTTCTCTGCTAATAATGGGATATGTGGCAGTACACAATGGTTTGCTGCGAGATAGGCATCTGCAGTCACTCTGCAAGCCAGATTTTGGGAATCCAGGGTTGTTTGGTTTTTGTTTTGTTTTGTTTTTTAAAGTGGTGACCCTCTCCTTGTCTCAGTGTGTCTGTGACCGTGCAGTCAGGTCTGCATACAAGAGCCATTTGTGCAGGCCTAGGTGCGTCATGCAAAAAGATGAATCTGGTGCTAAAAAGTGTTGCTTCTGTCTTTTTCTATTTCGCTTACTTCACATGTACCTATGCAGCATGATTTGAGAGCCAAATGTAATGAGCAGGAAATAATTTTAAAGGGAATCTGAACAGATTTCTTTACATTTGTTCTGATTTTTATATCTGTAAGTGCTAAGAGTATGCATTTCTGTATGTGAAAATGACTTGCAGCTGCTCTAGTGGCTATGAAGAGGTGGGCCTCCGCTGGAAGGGGTCTATCTGTTGTTCGGCTTGCTGCAGGGCACCATGTGAGGGCAGGTCTCTTCGTTTCCATTGCCAGCCATGGCTCTTCTCTGGAGGCAGTGTGTCTGCATGTGCTGGACCTCTGTTTCTCAGCTTTGAGAACAAAATACAGTCTTTATCCGTTTCTGGAAAAGATTTTGAAAAAGCAAGCTGTATATTACCAGGTTAGGCTTAGAATTTTGGTAGACGCTTGATAAAGGACGCCCCTTCCCCAGCCCCGACAGCATTTTGTAGGAGAAACTGATGCTTCAAAGGTTTTTCTTTTGTCCTTGTTCTTATAAAACATCACGCTTCTCTACTCTTCGGTAAGGTTACTAACAGCAGCAAATGCTGGTAGCATTGGAGCTGTTGTGAATGGCTTTGTTAAAGTGATCAGACATTCAGGAATTGACTTTTGTTGTCTCTTTGTGTTTCAGAAGGGATACAAAGAGGCGATGGTGGGGTTTGCTGGGAGTTCCAGTAATGTTTGTTGCCCTGGCTGGCTAGAGGGTTCAAAAGGGGGATTTGGTAGCTGAAAAAATCTGAGAAAGTGTGATTTTGCCTGCAAAGAGTGAGGGAGATACGTTAGGTGATGGCAAATTCCATTGCTTGTTAGAAGCAGGAGTTGTAGCCTATGTAAAACTCCTAACAGGAGATTTTAGTGAAGGAAGAGATGAAATCAGTACCTCCTGCTGCTACGATTTTTCCTGCAACATGCAGATGCTGAAATACACATCCCTCATCTTCCTGTATCTATGAGGTGCACCAGTTAGAAGATTTACATGAATGTTGTATCAAGAGAAACCAGTTGAGTGGCCTCAAGAGGGTCTTGGGTATCTAGCTTAGGGAACTTAAATTCCATTTTAAAATTTCATTTCTCATATTGTCACTGAATTTGGGTCCTGCTGCAGTGACGAAAGGTAAGGCTGCTGAACATTCACAGTCCCTGTTCTGTTCTGTAGCATCCTAGGCACATGGTGTCTTAACATTTATAATTTCCAGTACTTACTATGTTCCATGTTTTGACTTGCTTCTGATCCATTAGTTGAAGGCCTACATGAAAAAGGACAAAAGTCAAACAGTATGAACTGTGCACTGCAATAAGTGAGATGCTTGTGGGGTTTTTTTTGGTTTTTTTTTTGAAAGAGCTTTCAAGTGCTCCTTAAACTCTGTTCTGTTCCTATAATAACTACATTTGTATCAGAGTGCATGAGCTCTTTTATAGTTAGGAGTGTTTCTGATTCAAGATCTGCATGATACACTTCAGTCACAAAGTTGTATTTTTTTCACAAAATCCAGAGGCAAGGAAAACCTTTCTAGTTAGAAAGTTCTGGTTAGGTTTAGCTTATCCCTCATCCTAGCAGTCTCACCACAGATTTTACCTGTTATTTATATCCCCTTCTGGACCTCTCTGAGAAGGAGGCCGAGGCTTTAGCAAACTGTGGGTATTCGTGTTCTCTCCTGCACCATCCTGTGTTGCTCGTGGCTGATTATTCAGCTGGCCTTTACCAGTCAGTTCAGAGTAAATCAGTCTGGACACGAAGACTTTCTCTGAAATTTGAAGAAATTGAACTTTTATTTATGTTATCACCTGCTGATTTGGATGTTCAGAGGTGAATTCGGGAGTTCCCATACCTGGGGTTTTTGAAGGGCTTAACATTTGTTTTCTGCCTTCCCACGTCAGCCCAGAGAACTACTGGGAGCATGAATTTTCCTACCCTGCAGCAAACCTGAGTCTGCTGAGATCTGAGTGACTAATTTCTGTTCAGAATGGCCACATCTGGGCACACCTCAGTGAGTCCTTCCAACTCAGCAGTCCCACACAGTTCAGGTCTGTGAGAATTTCTGGGGTTTGTACAAATACGTGAGAGATTATTCCTTTCAAAAATGTATGCATGTGCTTGTTACCTTTTATGCTTGCTTTTGAGAGCCATTCCTGGATCTCTGTAAGCGAATCTGTCTGGAAAAGTTTTCTCAGTTTGTCCAGCACCTGGAAGATGTACGAGATAGTTACCATGAAGGAGGAGAGGCTGACTGGTGGCAGCGTTTTGGTGTGCGTTTTAGTTTAGTTCTAGTAGTGTGAGCGTGCAGAGTTTTACAGCTGCACAAACTATCTTGTAGAGTAATGGCTAAATACAAAATTAAGCTAGCAGAACCCACACTGGGGAAAATAAGTCTGTCAAATAATGTCTCCTGCTATCCTCAAGAGAAATAAAAACGTATAGCATCATTGGAAGCCATGTACTGCAGCAGTCACATCTTACCTTTATTTCCCAGTGCAGGTAGCTTAGGTCAAAATCTGCGTTCTGCTGGACATGAGGACCGTGACTCAAGTTGAGGCATGCAGAGGAAGGCTGGGAGAGAGTCTGGAGGACTCCCTGGGTAGTTGCAGGTTGTGCACAGGTTTGGGGTCGTTTTTTCAAAAGCTTTTTCAAAATAGAAAACAACCTGTAAAGAAATGGCTTGATTCCTTTTAAGCAGCAATTGAAGGCAATGTG
Source organism: Numida meleagris (assembly GCF_002078875.1). Classification (NCBI taxonomy): domain Eukaryota; kingdom Metazoa; phylum Chordata; class Aves; order Galliformes; family Numididae; genus Numida; species Numida meleagris. The sequence continues at coordinate 65,706,856 of NC_034412.1, read as the reverse complement.
AGATACGTCTAACACTGATGCCCAGAAAGGATGTTCAGCAGTAAACACAACTGTATGTACCGCTGTTATTTGGCTGAATGTGGACAGAAATAGGAAATGCACGGGTTGGTAGTTACAGCTTCTAACGCATAGTCACCAGGAATAATGTCAGGTATCCATGGCGTAATGTTGGATTTTTCCCTTTATTGATGAAGAAAATGTGTTGAACCTTACACCAAGCTTTGCTTTGAATCATCTTTTTGGAAAATCTATGTCTTCTGGAAAGATCTGGATTTTGGTATAAGAGTGAAAGTGATGCTGGATAACAAGTAAGGGAAATTGGATGAGGAAGAGGTTAAATCTGGACCCCTATGTTTTGTTTGGTTTACCACCATGGATTTGTAGTGTGCTCCTCAGCAGCTCTTCATTTCTCTGTGTGCAGGCTTAGTCAGTATATGAAGAGTCAGGGAATTATGATGTGATTAGCAGAAGGTTTTGTTCATAAGTGCAGAGGGGAAGACAGAGGAAAAGCAAAATGCACCTAACAGTTATTAGCAACCGTAGTCTTCTGTGTGCTTCACCACATGGCAGTATCTGGCCACTGGAAAGTTATTTTGAAGCCAAAACTGCAAACAGTTTGAAGAGCTGTGTTCTGCATACATACAGGAAAAGTAAGACAGGTTCTTTACTATGCCCAGACTGGGAATCAAAGAGCAACATTTAGACAGAAAAAAATAAAAATAGAAAAGTTAGAAGTGAACACACTTCTTATTTTTAGCATCTTTTCTGCAAAACATCTGAGTATTGCCCTCTGATGTTCAGTACCAGTATAGCAACACTTGGGTTCTCTTTTTTTGCCACCCATGTGACACAGTGTTTGTAATAGAATAATAACTTAGCAATCAGCTATTGTACAGTCACTATAGAGATGAGTAATTGGTTAACGTGGAGCTTGAGACTAAAGAGCTATTGCAGGGAGAACCTTTTAATGGCATTTATGAACACAGCTGCAAAGTTGAATCTAAACTGCAGCGTGCTACTTCTACGAAATGGTATCAGCAAAAGTAAAACTGGCAGTTAAAATGTAAAGAATCTTTGTTAAAAGAAGGCTTTTTCTTGTAGTTGTTTGTAGAATAACATGATCATTCTTTTTTCTCCAGCAGTTTGAGACAAAGTGAGTTTTATTCCCACGTTCATTGGATTTGACCATTTTTCTTGCTAGTAAAGTGCATTGATATTACAGAGCTGAAAGTGATAGGGTGATGATTAAGCCATAACTCTTCTTGATAGTATATCCCTTCCAAGTTCTCCCCATATCCCTCTTTTTGGGTGTGTTTCTTCCTTATCAGCTTGAGATGGTGAGCTTGGCTTACAGTATTCAGAAGTGAGAAGGAGAGTGCTGAAATTAAGAATTATGGTTGGTTTTTTTTTCACTCACCTTTTCAGGTGAAGTAGGGTTACTTTGAGTCCTCTCTGGAAAATTTGCAAGTCCTTCTCCGTGTTCTGGAAATCAACAGGCAGCGTGTTTTCTCAGGTTGAAAAATAATGAGCATAATATACACCCTAGGTTGTATCCAAGGGGCCTTTTTAATCACAAAAACGCACTAGCCATATTTTAAAAGTCTGCATTTCCTTTCCTTTTTGATTGCTTTTACTATATCGCATAGTATATTAATGTAGTTGTTAGGATGCCTGAAGCTGAAGAAAATCCTGGAAACTGTATGTCATAGATGTATGCTTATGGTGTTACGTAACTGCTGCTGAAGAATGTTGCTCGCAGATGCACTAATTGCTGATAATTGTGAAATTGTTAGATATCTAGTGAGCATAGAATTTATTAAACCTATAAAGATGCCTGTGTAGTCAGCAAGGAGAAATCTGTTAAGGTGTGGTGGGAAGGGAAGAAACACTTTTCTTTTTAATGGATATTCATTGCCCTAGGTTCCATTTACCTGGACCTGAGCTGTGATGACACAGTGCCCTGGCTGAGACCTGGTTCCACCTTTAATAGTTTAGGTTCCTCCGCTGCTGCTGTGTAATGCAGCAGTTTGGTGCCCCTACTCACGTGCTGCAAGCTGTGAAGAGCCTGGCCCTCTTTGCATGAAAGCCTCAAGCCTTGGAAGGCAGTGGTTGGCAAGCAAGTTGCCTCTGGCATTCCCATCTAGCACATACACTCCATCAGCTTTTTGCTCAAGGATGGCTGTTTTGTCAGCAGACGGGAGTTCTCTGAAACAGCTGTGTCTTACAGAACAGATTGGACTATTGTCTAACCCTGCGCAAAAAACAAACAAACAAACAAAAAAAACAGATGGCTACAGTCTTTACTGCAGTAAACAAACATAATTTATCAGGTGATCTTCAAGGAGAGTCAGTCTGGATGAATGGAAAACAAATGTATCAAAATTTAAGTTTTATATAATAGTATAGGGCTTATGGAATGAGTTAAAGGGAATCTCAAAAATCTGAGAAGCCTAACGGGAAAAGTTTTTCTCACTCAGCTGTGAGAAAACTTGCAAAGACAGTGCGACTTTGTCATTGCATTAGGCCCATGACTGACCCCTCACAATCTGCTTCTAGACCAGAAGCATGGTAGAAACAGTTGGTACCACATATGAGGATACCTACTGCCATTTGAGAAAGAGCCTATAGCCAGCATTACAAATGGGTGAGCTCTATCCACTGCTTCATGTGTCAAGTGAAATGGCACGTTTTTCTCAAGAGTTTTTTTTTTAAACTTTGCTTTTTGCTTTTGATGATTCGATGAGTCTTATTCTGCATCCATGAGTTCTTGAGTCGTCTTGAGAACAAAACCCCAAATGGTAGCATACAGAGGCTGAGCTGGGCACACTGAAATAGAGGCTGTAAACAGTTAACACGCAGACTTTTGATCCGTTTCGCTGACTATTTAACCAAAGAAGTGAGTTTGATAGCCCAGCAAACAAAAGGTGTTCAAACAGTGAATAAGCATGGCATATTTCACCAGGTGGCAGAGAGCCATAGGCAGTCTGCTCCAGAGGACGGTGTGATCAAGCTCTGCCTAACGATATGATGTTACAAATAAAATCTTGGAGAGTGGCCAGATAGTGAAGCAATGACAATCAGGAAACAAGTATAGTTCTCATGTCTAACTTCAAAAGCTTGTCGTCTTCGGTTAGAGTAGGAGCAGTTAATGAAGAACTAGAATTCTCCTTTCTTAGCTGGAGTATTGAAAACAACCATTAGTTTTATCGTTAGTCAAACTGAATTTGACATGGAGAAAAAGCAGTTCTATTAAGTAGTTGATGAATATTTTTCAGAACCTTGATTCTCTAAGGTATCTGACATAAGACCAATCTGAAGTGGAAGGAAATTGCTGCTAAATGTTATTCTGCTGAGGTTACAAAGATATCCACCAAATTACAGTTAATCCGGCTAAGCAGTATAAGACTTTCATCGTTGCTGCCTTGTCTTTTGTCAGGTTATAGAAAAAGAGATAAGAATTTGTACTGTATTTTTATATATTCTAATATGCATATTTATCTTTTTATGTTTTATATATTTATATATTTTATATTCTTAATTTATGCAGATGTGTATATATATACATGCACACAGAGGAGCACAAAATTTTGTGCATTTTAAGCTGCGTGGTCAATGTCAAAGAAGTCTTGTTTTTTTCCTTCAAAGGGACTCATTCTGAATTGAAAGAAATTCAGCCTTTTCAGAAATAATTTGGTCTACATTACCCTTTATACCTTATTGCAAAAGTTTTATTACAAACTCCTCAACTACCAATATAAATCCTCTAACAATATTTACTTATCCTAATAGTTCTTGAGGAACTCAATAGAGATTTTTCTGTCCCCTTCCTGACCCTTATATACCTTCTGCAATGTAAATCTGGCCATGCATCAACAGTTTTCTTTCAGCCACTGACAAAAAGATGTCTTTGTACAAACATACAGGCTCAACTTTAGAAACAGAAGCCCGTCCCCAGAAGTACTGTTTATTTTGCTGATGTACACGGTACACTGATTTTGACCCTATTCCTTTCAGGTCTAGGAAGAGTAATCAGCTACATCTAGCATACAGTAAAATAGCACAGCATTTTTAGAGCACGAGGCTAGTATAAAATACTATATTGCACAATATGTTGTTCCTGGAAAAGTAACAGAATGATGTAAGTGAGAGTGAAATAGATTTAAAAAAAAAAACAAACCAAGTGAGAATATGTCTGTGTAAGTAGAGTCTCTGGCATTTGAGGTCCGCTTGTGAGCACAGAAGGGAAGAGAGAGAAATTGTACTAGCTTAAATGAAATCTCAGCCAGGTGTCTTAGTGAAATAGTTTTAGTGGTAGATGATTGTAAAGAATTTAGTGCTGCTAACTTTAACGCTATCAGCCTGAGGTTATTCTTTTCTGAGAACAGGTAAAGATGCCAGTGGAATGAAGTGGAGGCAATAACTTTGTGTGTGCATAGAGGAGAGTGTTCAGGGTACGTTTTAAGTTGTGAGCAACAAATTTGTAGTGCAAAGGATTTTAAGAGAACTTTTTCAATGTTTATTTCTGAGTAAGCTGTCCTCCACTCCTCTCTGTGTAATGAATGCTATGCTATCATGCAGGTGACCGCAGCAGAGACAATGCTTACCCATATTGTTCCCAAGGGGTCTTAGTATTTTGGCTATGACTAATCAGTTCCAAAAGTGAGATTTCTTACTGAGCTGTGAATGCTGATTAAATGCTTCTTTTAGATAGATGAAATGGGAGCATCGGGCGCTTTTTAGAACAAAGTTGTGTTATGCTTGCATTTCTCTCTGTGCCTGCTAGGGCAGTCTTCTGGGGTAGCCATGTGGTCTCTGAACAACTCTTACCTTGTATGTGGCAGAGCATCCGAGGGTGGGGAACGTTCCTAGAGGAGTACGTTACCCACGAGCTGCTGGAGTGAGGGCAGTGTCGACAGGTATTCATTGTGTAACCTTTCTTACTCTCTTGCAGAGTGTCTTCCTGTAGAGCAGGTTGGCTCTTCTGCTCTCCAAATGAGGCCAAACACTGGAAGTGAAGAGCAGGAATTGACACAGAAAAGCAGAGGAATCTTCAATTACTGTTTTTGTTTTAAACATTTAACTGCTTATTTTACCTCTTGCATGAGCATTTTGGAGAAGCTGTAAGCACAAGAGGGTGGAAGCAAGCTACCTACAGCTCCATACCTAAGGAGTTACCTCAGACAACTAATACTGCTTGTGGTCACTTTGCAGCTGCTTTTATTGCCTTGCTGTTTCTGCTCAGGAGCTCAGCCGGCCACGCCTATTGAGACACCTTTTTGTAGTAACAAAGTATATTGAAGCAGAAGGAGTAGATTGCTTTCTGACTTGGGAAGTGAAGGGACAAGTAATGATAGCAAAGGAAATGCTGAGGCCATGATCACTATCTGTACTAAAGGTGGTGTATGCAGAGAGGAAATCCTTATTTCTCTTAATACTTGGAGTCTGCTTCTAGATTTTGGGTTTAGAAGTTGAACAATAGACTGCTGAATAAGCTGTTATTACTGTTACCTTAATTATTTTTACCTTTCATATAGTAGAAATCACCAGCGTTCAATGTTCTTTGCTCCTGACACCTTGGTTAGAACATCTACTACTTTAAATTCTAGTATTGGGAACATCCTAAGAATGGTGCTGTATTTAAGGCACCTTGTGATGATTCAGAATCAAGTTAATAAAAAATGAGAAATTAACCTGTAAGGGCTGCTCAGCCACGCAGGCTGAGAGCAGAATAAGCATTCATCAGTTATCTGTTAGGGTTAGGAAGCGGTGTGTGATCGCTGTTCATATTTTAAGGAAGATTTGGAGAAAAGAAGATTGGAAAAGGATGAGGACATCTTTTCAAGCAACTCTTAATGTTTTGCAAGGTTATGTTTTTACTCCATAACTGTGCCTGACTTAGAAAAAAAAAATTGATTGAACAGAGGGATTTCACAATGTGTGCAGAAGGCCACGAGATGTGAGGTTGCCCCATATGAAAACAAAAAGTGTAAATCCCAGGGCCGAAGCTCTTGTGTTAAGGTCATTGTATGCCCTGACAGACAACCGAGGAAAGGTCAGTGTTTGTCCCTTGTGCTGATTACATTTCAGGGCACATGCTGGTAGGGTGGAACTGACAGTTCACAGGATTTTTTTTTGTAGCTAATGGCAAGATCTTTCTTTTTTGTAAATGCCTGGGGGCATATGGAATACTTGAGGAAATAACATGACTTATAAACAAAAGCTGAAAACAGCAAAGCAGAAGACAGAAAGGAGTGAGTGATTAAAGCCTATATACTCAGTTATGTATCATCTGTAGTGCCATTTAGTTGCCATTTTGATCACGTACAGCAATACTGGCACACTGCAGGTTCCCTAGTGTTACTCCTGCAGACCGCTGCCTGGCACAAACTATTCCTGATCAAAAATACCAAGCAGTCTGCCAGATAACCTGATTTCATGTACTTAGTGCTTCTCATGCTCTTTGATTCCAGTCAGAGTGCATTCATTAATTTTCTCTAATCATTTTGATACTTAACTATTCATAAATTGATTGGTTAAAGTCAATTTTTACCTCACTACCGTGTTTTCTACTACTGGAACTCTGCTGGCTTGTTCTAAGTTTTTATGGGATTAAATCAGAAGTCAGTGTTTTATTTTGGAGAAAACAACAAATGAGAATGCTAATTTCAAAGCAGAGCTTTCCTTACAGCTGCTGTTTAAGCTGTGAAGCAGGGTTTGAAGCAATTGCCCTTGCCAGTTAACACTGTCTTCTATAATGATGGATAAGTTATTTGATGGGTTTGAGTTATTCTCTGTTATTGTAAGAGTATTTAAAGGAAAAATTTTAGTTCTAGAGTGTAGAAATGATAGATTGCAAAGAAGACGTGGCATAATGGATCAGTCATCACAAAGAGTTCAAAGTTCCTGTTGAATTCTCTGCAATAGAATGTAATGATTTATGTACTTTCCAGAAGAGTTTTGTCTCTGCATTGTATAGTGTACTGAACTTTATTTTTTGTTTTTATCACCACATTTAGTAATACTTAACTGGCCAACACAGAAAGATGAAAGGAAATTGACTTCTGATTTTCTCCTCCAAGAAAGGAAATTATTTGTCTTGCTTTCAAGAATGTGAATTGTAAGCAACATGCAGCACCAGTGAACACTGGTTAGCTAAAGCTCACCTGGCCTGCTCACTACACGTGTTAGGTACTGGCCTTCAGAGCTACTGTCTTGCTGTGATTTCAGTAAACAACATGCCTTTCATTTGATCTAATTTCTATGTTAAATGCTTGTTGATCAAAACATTTTGTTAGGATTGCTGGCCATCAGGTATCTGTCTATCCAAAGGCTGCTTTAAAGGCTGCAAAAACAAAACAAAAAAAAGCCTCTGTGCCATTAAGCTCTTATGTCTATACTAGTACTGCAGTCCAGCCTAGCTTTCATCTACTCTAAGCATAAATACCAAAATATATCAGCAGAGGAGTTGATAAGAGATTTAAAAAAAAAAAAAAAAGGATTGTGTAACAATATAGAAATACTTTTTTCTTTTTTTTTAGGTAATTCTTTATGTAGATAGGATGCAGAATATGTAATACAAATGAAAGATACCTGTGTCTCCTGACATAAAAAGTAAAATATACAAAACTCATGGTATTGGTTGCAGTGGATGGACTGAATAATTGGGATAATGAAAACTGCTGATTTGTATAACATCTGATTGCATTTGTTTTTCTTAGCAAGCATTTATCATTTTGATTTAAAGAAAAATTAACTGGGAAACTAGCTCTTCCAAAGCCCTTTTGTATTTTCTTTTAAAATATGTGTTGTTTACCATAACATGAACTGTCCATATGCTTAAGGCTTACTAAAAATAGCCTATAAAGTAAGTTATAGGAGTGGAAGGTACTTTCTCTTCCTGGCTCTTCTGATTTTCTGCATATACTACTTATGTTTTTATGTTGGCTACCTATAAAGAATGAACTATGTCTAACTGAAGTTTAAAATCTCACCAATTGTTTAAAAACCTCAAAGTATTATCTGAAGTTATCGCTGGTACAATATGTTTTGGGAAATTGTCACAACACTGTGTCAATATTTAAATTAGTAAAATTAAGTGTTGTGGTACCACGAACAGTGCTACTGGCTAGCACTGTTATTATACTGTATATAAAATCATAGTCAAAATGTGGATTATCGTTGCTGTGCTCAAAAATACTCCTTTGGGAAGGTGCATGCAGTAGTTATTTAGAGCAGTCTTATATTTGACTCCCTTAATGTGCTCGTGAGAGACAATCTAACTTCACCCATTGATTGCTTTATTGCCAGTTCTCAACTTTTCCCTGGAAAGTGTGGAAGAAGTTCCAATGTTGTGATGCACTGAAAGATCAAACTACCTTAGAAGCAGTGCTGCAGAGAGCCTCCTCGCCAGGATGGCAGGTTTGCAGTTCCTTCTGTCTTCAGGTTAACTTCCCTCAATAGACAGCAGTGGCTTCCTTCCTTGGGTAGGGGTTTGCAGCTGAGGAGGCTGCAGCCTGGCTTGTTGGAGCTGAGCAGCCCACAAGCAGGCAGGGGAATGGTGAGGGATGGAGACCACAGAATCCTTCCTGTTCTTTGTGACACGTCTGAACTGCACACGCTACCATGGCAGCAACGCAGCCGCGTATTTATTTCTCAGTAGCTGAGAGAAATACTTGTGTACTGCTAGTTCCTCCTTTATGATTTTACCACTCTTTGACACGAGAGGAATTTTAGTTTCTGTAGAGAATTAACATTTGCATGTGGACACTGAAATAATGGTGGCCCACGGGACTGTAAAATTACCTGACCTTGGCTTTGTCTGTTCAAGAAAATTCACACTTTCCAATGAGATTTCAGGGATTTTTCAGGAGTTTCGGGAATTTTTGTGGCGTACAAGTGCAATGCTACATAGTTGCTCTGTTCGTTTTCAGCATGCGAAATTGCCGTCACCAACTCGAGTTCATGGGATTGATTGGATGAGTGTTTGTGAAGATGTGTCTTCTGGCACCGATCAGTAAGGCTCTTAAATGTCGTGTGGGATTGGCATTTGCATCTAGTAACAGAAAGGAAATTTAAGATGGGGATGTCATGGAGTGTCCCCTGTTTATTACCCCGGATGTCTCAATGACAAAAATAACTGCTACATTGAGTTTACAACTCTTGTACAGTTTCCTGGTCTTCTTAGAAATCCTCCAAGCTTATAAGCAATGTTACATAGACACTAAATCATAGGATATTCTGTGAGTGTGTCTTAGCAACTCTTATTTCCTGATAACATTCTAAGAAGAACAATTATCAGAGAGGACTTCTCCCTCCTTGTGAGGGTGAACCAGAATCAGTATTTTTGGTCCCAAAGGAGAGCTAGAATAGTCTGTTACCTTGATCTCAATTTCAGAGCATTGTATCTGTGAGTGACTGCTTACTCATTCAGTCTTCATTTTGTTGGTCTGCAAGCCATCTCTGGAACAAAGAGGAGGATAAAAGCTTGGGCTCAGAGGTTAACAATAAATCAGACTGCAGTTTTTCATTGTGATGTTAGGGTCTTTAGCAGAAAAAGGAGGCACACTCTCTTTCCCTTTTTGTGACTTGCTGAGATGGGAATCATAGAATCATAGAATGAGCTAGGTTGGAAAAGACCTACAACATCACCTAGTCCAACCATCCACCTACCACCACCAACCGCACGTATGCCATATATTTCCACAAATAAAGGGAGAAAAGCAAAAGATGAAAGAAAACTGGTTTGTCTGCTAGTTTGTTTAGATTTGGAAGGGAAAAGGAGAGTTCCTAGCGTAACTCTTGTGTTAATCATTTTGATAAGTATTTGGGTAATGTACAGGCTAAGCAGCTAAGATGCTGCTATTGAATCTCTTCAAGCAAAGAAGGCAACTGATAGCAGAACCTAGCTGAGAAGCGGTTCATGCAGGTGCTAATTTTTGATCCCAAACCCCAAATGGTCTGTTTTCATTTGCTTTGTTGTAAGCCCCGTGTAAAAAAAGAGGCTGCCCCTGAACTCTTTTGTCTACAAGCTCAATGGCCACTAGCAACTCTGGCATGTTTTTTTCCCCCTTCTGCTGTTCCTACACTTCACTAGAATCTGCTGAACCTTATCAAGTTGGAGAGAGAAGCAGTGGAGAGACAGTATTAGTGCCACATGTTCAGATGGACAAAATTAGATAAAATGCTGATAAAGTGATTACTTACCATGATTTAATTGCATTAGAAGGAATAGATTTAGATAAAGAAAAAATACTTTGTAGTGAACTGCCCTAAAAGGGGACAGGGTGGAGTCTAGGGACCAGTTGCATGTTTTGTAGCAAGTATCAAAGCACAAAGCGTTGAGCCTGAGGGCCTGTGAGAGCAAGCCAAAAAGAGGAGGCGCTGCAGCTTCCCCGCATGCCAGGGCTTTGAGCCTCTGCCCTGCTTCCAGCATCTTGAGCAATCTGACAGAGCAACGCAGATAAAGCAGTTTCTGCAGCATGCTTATGCGTGTCAGCGCATGTTTCATTGGCTCCATGTGCAGTCCTTTTTCTTACCGCCTTCTTCCTAAAGACCATGCCGCCTACACCTGCAGACCGGAGGCGCTCAGTCTGGCAAAGGGAGGTGGCTTCCATTCCATTCCCTGAAAAGCCTTTCTAAGGACTCAATGTGCCGGAAGGTAAAGATGAGGAGCGTTTTAAGGGAAAGGAAACAAAGGGATCAGCAGATAAACTGATAAGGAAAAATAGATGGGAACTTCAGAAGAAGGGAAGAAAGGAAAAATATAACTGTCAAGGAATAGACTGGACTAGAAATTCTTCATTTTTTTTGAGTTTTTCTAGGAAGTATAAGTCACTAGTTCTTGCCTCCTGAGGCTTTGTGAAAGAAGTCTGCACGTAACAGGGATGTATACCATGGTGTTTGGGGTGTATTTCCACACAGAGCACACAGCACATGTCTTCTACCTTGAAGGCCTTAGGAGAGAATTCAGAAGCTTCTTTGTACATGCAATTTTTGTGTTGACATTTTGTGTTACATTTCCGATTTTTTTAATAGTACCACACCTCACAAATTCTAAACTTGACAGAACAAGGCAACATCTAAGATAAGTGGTATCACTTACATTTTCCTAGAGATTTTCAGCCTTCTACTTTGAGCTTTTTAGCTGTCACTCCACTCTTAGAGATGTATGGTTGTGTGGGACGTACAGCGACTCGGAGAGCAGATCCTCCTCTAGCTGGGTGAGGAATGAGTCCTTTTAGTTTTTTGAGGTTGTCCATCCATATGCATGGTCTTTTCCAGCTGATGTGTCAAAGTTGCAGCATGAGGTCTCTCTTGGCTGGCTGGTGGGGAAAGGGTCTCAGACCAAGGTGGTTACAAGCACTTAATGAGATAGCACAAGCTGAACTGGCCCATTTGGTATGACAACAGAAACTTTAGACATGGGGACTAGCTGCATAATCTTGATGTCATGGTAGTGAGTTGTTGTCAGTGTATTCCTGTAAGCAGTATACAAGAGAAAACAGTTGTTACTTCCATTGACTTAATGGCTCAGTTAGTGTCCATCTGTGAGCTTGACCAACGAGGGCCTTATCTGTGAGTCCTCTGCCTTACATATGCCACAAAGATCATACAGTTCACAAAGCATCTCAGCACATCATGTAGTATCTGCTATACTGCAGGCAGTAATAGATGGTAATCAGTACAATTATCATAAATCAATGTATTTATGCAATTAGGTTCCAGAACCTAATTCCCGGAAAAGCTAGTTCCCGGAAAGCAGGTGAAAATTCTGTGTTGCCTGTAGTTCTGTATCTTCAAGATCAGTCGAGATGAATCATGACCACCTCTGTATATAGCAAAACTATATCATACCGTAAAGGCCCTGGGGTAGGAAGAGGAGCTTAGTTGCAGAACAGGAGAGTGGACTGTATGGATCAATTCCCTGATGTCTGCTGTGCCCCAGAGGTGAGCCAGGTCACCACCTCTGGACTCTGTTAGCCTCTTTCCATAGGAAGTCTTAAGTCACCCCCTATTCTTTTTGCTCTTTTAAATACTTCAGCAGGGACTCAAGATCTCTGGTCCTCTAGCCCAGGTCAAACGTGGCTCGCATCCATAGCAGGCTGGAGGTGCACCTCTGAGGCTTCTGGAAGATCCTGCCGTCCCTGAAGATTCACCAGAGGTTACAAGAGAGTGGAACTTAATCTGGTCCAGTGAGTCCACAAAGGAGCATGATGACCTTCAGCATACCATACCGCACCTGCACCTTCACTTGTGATCTCCGCTTGCAATCTGTGGGCAACACAACCCCTCACACCAGAGCATTGTACCCAGAGAGGGTGAGTGTGTGGGCGTGTGAATAGTGGTGGGGCCTGGGCTTGCTAGTATTGCGGGATCCAACAGGTCAGGCAATCACTTGCAAAACCAGCAGGCTGTTGCACGTGTTAAGAAACACGTGTCCTCTATCTTCTTTTGTTTAACAGTCAGCATGACTAAGCATGTAGTCCTTGGTCACTGAAAGTCGTTCCAACAGATCAATGAGTAACCAGATTGTAAAACTGGTTTGTAAAAACTCTGGAAATCAGAGGAGCAGGTAGAGCCACAGATTGACAGCGTATGTTTCTTAAGCAGCTTGCAAACAATGTATTCTAATACATCAGCTGAGCTCTTAAGAGTGTTAATATAATTCAGCAAAGGCTTTGTGTTCCCTTAACCCTGCCATTTTTAGTGCAGGAGCCGCTCGCCCCTTCTCCTTGCTCCCACTGTGCCCCTGAGAGCAGTAAGTTTGGAAGGCAGACTCCCACAGAGGAGGGAAGAGGGGAGAGCTTCCAGCCAGGGCTTGTGCATTCTTCCCATGATGCTGAGGCCAGCCATCATGGGCTGTGAAAAGGGTGGGATGAGAGTGACAAAGGACCTGGGAAAACAGCAAGCTGTAAAGCTCTCAGCAGATGGGTGGCTCATTTTCTTGCTGGCGCTTTAGATGTGTGAGGGGTGGGACTCTGAGCTCAGCAGCTTGGCTAAATGTTGGAGCAGCGCACTTGCAGAAGCACTTCGTAAGACCAGCTTCTAGGGCACTGGCCAGGACTGTGGTATCTGCAACCTGACTCCGTACAAGAAACCCGTGGGAGCAAGATTCAAAACAGACAGTCAACATGAGCACAGCGGGCAAAGTAAGCAGAATCTTTTTTAGGAAAAGTTTCTTTGCTGCAGCTGAGTAATGCATTTTAAATACAGTTTCTTTGCAGGGACACCATAAATACTGACAGGGTAGTATATGTCAGTGAGAGTTTAGGAGAAAGCTGGCACAGTAGAGCTGCCTTTCCTTGCAGGCCACTGTAGGAAATGGTTGCTAGGCTCTTCAAGGCAATAATTTCCATTTATTTATTGAAATACTGAGACAGCATAAGTTAGTGGCATTAGAGTAAGAATAAAGTAGCCCCGGAGTGAATAAGCTAATTTCAAACTCCTATTGGCTGTGTTTATATATAATATAATGTAGTAAATGTTCAGACAAATAAACGTATTCATCAGCTGCATCACTTTCCCTTCTGAGATCTCAGGCTGGTTCCAACTATTTCTAGCTTTTTTATATTTCATGCAAATTTATTAACGGTTTGTCTTCCTTAGAAAACACTGTGTTAAATATTAGAGTATAACTGTGCATATGTTAAGACAATCATTACATTTGAATGTGCATATAAGGAGTTTAAAGCTTAAGTTAACGGAGACCAAAAGTAAGTATTGCAGATAGCGCAGTACTGAGCTGGGCCTGAGATAAGTATTCATGTCTTTGATAGAAGGTGATGAGAGATGAGTCGGTTGATACCACTGCTGCTGTCCGTTCATCTAGCTTCTTGTGCTACCTGACGGATGCTAAAATGCGCTCAGAGACGTACCAGGATGGCCAATGGTCAGCAACCCACGCATGGAAAATGACTGAGGGAATGCACCTTGCTGGAACATGCCTTAAGAAAGTACCAGGCTCGTTTGCTGTTACTGCCAGCTGTCTTCACTACTCTTAAATCTGAACAAAATAAGGGAAAAAAACATGCTTGCTTTAACTCAGAGATGCAGCAAGCGTGAAATTAATTTGAATGAGCAGAGGTAAATTGACCAAGTTCTCTGTTCAGCTTTTGACTGAGCGTGATAAGGTGTTGTGGTGGAGTTACCACACTTTGTTTTTGGTGTATTTATCTTTGAGGCAGTTTGAAAGTTACCTTGCAGTTGATGTGACCATGCAGCATAATCTTCCTCGTCTGTAAAAGGGTGTGTTTCTACAGCTTTCTTTTCCTCTGCTGCTGCAACTTGTAAGGTTGTTAGAAAACATGAATAGAAAAAAAAAAATGCTGTGACTCCAGCTAGTGCTTGCCATAATAGACAAAGTGTGCTGTTGGCTCATCTGGGGGATCCAGTTACAGCTGGTAAAAGCTCACAGGTAGTCAGCCATCAGAACAGAGCCTAGTTAATCAATCTCTAATTGTATGAGAGATTCATTTGCTCTTAGCGATCCACAGTTTTTGGCTGTCTTCGGTCTTACAAACATTGCACATTCTTTGTGTTTGCAAATTGTGAAATCATTAGCGAGCAATGTGCAATGAAGTCCTTTTTTTCTTTTCCAGGGAAGTTTCCTTGAAAATGTTGCCCTTTAACATGTGATCTTGCTTCACTTGTAAATTTCTTTTACTGGAAGCGTTAAATTTAGTGCAGACCTCTCAGGTCTCTTTTTCAAAGTGCTTGCTCTTTCCCACTTCGAATCTGGCTACTGAACATACGCTATTTTACTCTGCAGCTTTGTTATTTCTTAGTACTTGCTTTCTTCATTACCAGTTGACATTTTGTTGCTAGACGTGCCTATTTTTACTTAGCAACCTTTTCATATCAAAGCTTTTTATTGTTATTTCCCAGAAGTGTGCAACGCAGTGGTGTTACACTGCATGACAGGGTCTCGAGTCACACAGGACACTTCGGCATAAGCTGAATTTCTGGTGTCATAGACTCAATTCTCTTCCATTTTGCTCTCAAGATAATACCACCTGAGCACTTGCAGTTAGTAGATCTTACTTATTGGAGTGACTGTTTCCCTTAAGGGAGATGTGGAAAAATCTTATTCCATGGCCTGGAGCTGTGTAAAGTTGAATAAAGAACAGGAACAAATAATGGCGACAGAGGTACGAACAAAGACATGATCTTGGTGGCAAAAAAAATAATTGACTTATGGACACTGACTTTGGTGCTGTTTTTTTCATTTTCTTTTCCTAGTTTTCCCTCTTCCCCAGATACAAGCAGGAATTTTGCATGTAGAAATGTGAAGAATCTGTCTTAGTGTGGTGACCTTCCCATTGCAAGTGCCACTCCCTTTTCCTTTGCTCTTTTTGCAGGTTATTAAATGCAAGGCAGCAGTACTGTGGGAAGCAAATAAACCATTTTCTATTGAGGAAGTGGAAGTTGCCCCACCAAAAGCACATGAAGTTCGTATTAAGGTATTTTAAAAAAATGTAAAAAGAAGTGTTACAAATTGCATTTAATCTTGGTTAGTCAATTATTTTTATTGATTCGTAGGATGTGCTCTTGGAAAACGTTCAGTAGGTAAGCAGTTACTTTTCAATGAGCTTCTATGCACCATGCTTTAGGACCTAAATCTAATCATGCATCATCTTTTCAGAGTGAGGTTGGTTGGTTTGTTTTGAATTACACAGCAGTACAAGGCAGAAATATGAATTCCTGGGGAAGAAAGAACTACTTTTTTTCTTCCTTTGGATATTTGCTAGGAAATAGCACTGGGTGCTTCCTTTTTTATCTGGGTATTGAGTATCAGTTACACTTCAGATGCTATTGCTTTAGAGCAGTTTCAAGTGTTGTATGGGTGAGGAGAACCCTTACATGGGGTCAGCAATTGCACTTGTCAGAATAAAAGTTGTTAAGGCATATTTAAGTCTGTCAAAAGAACTACTGCTGTGCTGAATGCAAGAAAAGACAAAATGTGATGTCGAATATTATGTATGACTGAAATTGTATGTATACTTTTACATACGTAATGTGTACAAGTATAAAAATATAATAAATCATCATACATAGTGTAGTTATAAGTAATATTGTACTACTGCATAATATTTTATTTAACATCTAAATATATGATATGATTTAAATTACAAGAATAATTATTTATATAGAAATGTTATATAATTCAATACTTTTTTATTTACAGAGTTCTAAGATAAACACTTTATATCTACGTGTAAATATAACAATATTAGGAAGAATCGATTTTATTCTGTACTTCACCTGTTGTTTGAACACTGGTTCTGCCCAACAATCAGTGGGACTCCCAATACAGGGGTGCACAGCAAGCATTCACAGAGGAGTCTTGCTTTGTAAATTAGAGACGTGCAAACAATGAAATTTAGGAGTTGAGCAATTAAAAGTGTTTTACCCTTAGTTTTGTTGTGTGCGTATGTAATTTTGGAGAGAAGGAAGTGACTGCTCCAAATATATGACATAACGCGTATATATAATGTGACCTAGTGAAATGCTGAAACGTTCCCACCTTTCTTCCAAATCAGATTGTAGCCACGGGGATCTGTCGCTCTGATGACCACGTGGTGACCGGTGCTCTGGCTATGCCTTTTCCAATAATCCTTGGGCATGAGGCAGCTGGTGTCGTGGAAAGCGTCGGGGAGAAAGTAACCTCGTTAAAGCCAGGTATGAAACAGCACCAAACACAAACTCTGTGCTGAGTTTTCAGGCTCCTGTTTAAGTCGAAGCCTATTACATATGAACACTTCTATTGCAGAGGACTATCTATGTAATTCGCTTTTAACACCTCTATACTTCAAGTATCTTTGTTTTACTGGTCACAAGTTTGAAGTCTGTCCAAAGCAGGTCGGCAAATATGATAAGTTTTATTAGAGATCACTGCTTTAACAGAAATGTTTATTGCAAATTTCAATTACAGCCCTATCTGCTTTTTCTCTTAAGTTTTGGTTCCAGAACTTGATGCATCACTCTGTTGTATCATACTAGGTACCATGTGTTTCCAGCTGGGCTGGAACAGCAGTGTGTGCGCATGTACACACACACCACCCCTACCTATTTCCGAGTTCTGAAAAAGAAAAAAAAAAAAAAAAAGGCTCTAAGACCTGCAAAGTTGTTCTAGCAGAATGATTACTAAGCTTGTACGTTGTGCATGAGCATGCATTTAGTGTTCTGTAGGTCATTTTCCACTTTTTAGTGGAAATCAGAAACTGATTTTGACCACATCGAGTATTGGCCACATTTCAGAACTGTCAAATCACAAATTGATCTGCAGCAGAGATTGTCAGTTTAGGGATTATTAGGGATTTTTCATACGTTGTTGCTGTGGGAAATGGTAACAAATTGCACTGAGAACATGGGTTACTTTGTTAATTTGCATCATTACGCTAAGGAATTAGAGATTGTTGTATGCATCACTGCTTCTCTGATAAAAACTTTAAATCAGAAAGAGACTCAAGAGGGCTGGCAAATTAATGCTTCACTTATTTCCCATTTCTACACACGGTTTACAGCTCTGTTACCTTAACATGCCAAGCTCCTCTCCTAGTACATGTCATTTTTGTCTCAGTTTCCTCACCTGTGTATTATTAAGTAGCAGATGTAAAAAAACTGCTGAATGAATACTTTGTGAATGGCAGTAGCTGTGAAGATTTTAAGGCATAGCTCAGTGTCACTTCTGTGAAAGACACCAGGGATTTTGTATGTTGAAAACAGTTGTCAGAAGTACATTAATGATGTCCTCTATGTCAGAGAGAGGCAGTGGAAGGAATTAAGTTCAGCACTGCATTCCTACTGCACATTTTTTTAGGAATTAAAAGTACTTGTTTTATGTTTTTACCTGCATGCTTCTTGTGTGCCTGTTTGTTTGTTTAATCAATACTGTTTTCTTTCTAGGAGACACAGTTATTCCACTCTTTGTTCCGCAGTGTGGGGAGTGCAGTTCTTGCTTAAGCACCAAGGGTAATTTGTGCAATAAAAATGAGTGAGTTTTCTAGGTTACTTGTGATGCTTATTTGATTTTAACTTACACAAAACTGACCACATACGACAGATCTCACTCACCATTATGTCTGGTTATCTTTCAAACAGTATTTCTTCTTCACCTACTGGATTGATGGCTGATGGCACCACTAGGTTCACCTGTAAAGGGAAAGCAATTCATCATTTTATTGGTACGAGTACGTTCACTGAATACACAGTAGTGCACGAAACTGCTGTAGCCAAAATTGATTCTGCTGCTCCTCTGGAAAAAGTTTGTCTGATTGGCTGTGGATTCTCAACTGGTTATGGGGCTGTTCTTCAGACTGCCAAGGTAAGCACCGTAGTTGTTTCTGCTCTGTTCAGGATTGTGTGGCTTGTGAGCGGAGTGCCAGCATGGCAGGCAGAAGGTGTAGGTTCTTTTTGCTGTGTTCAGGGTGGGAAGAAGATATTAGTTCTTTGCCTTCCTCAGTTCCTCTAAGGTACGCAGAGGTCTTTAATACAAAATCCAATAAAAAAACTTTATTCCAATTTGCTAAGTTTTCTTTCAGACTTCTAGCTTTCACTCCTCAAAAAATGTTATGACAGAGCCAGTATATTTTATTGTAATTTTAGGCTTCCTATATTGTGAGACTTTACACAGTAAATGCAAAGAATTTGTAGCAGTACATGAATGCGACGTTTTATAGCTGTCACTATCTCCAATGGAGTGATGCTATGGATCTTAACGCCAATGAAACATAGGGCATCATAAAAATAATCTATCTATAAACTTGAAGCTGAATGCAGTAATGAAAATCTAGTCTTAAAAATGTATTTTAGGGATAATTTATCTTGGTTATGATTATAACATTATAACAGTATAACTGGCTACTGCACTAGTATACATGCATAAGCAAATTTCTTCTCAACGGCTGATCTCTAAGTTGTAAGAAATGGATTAGGTGAAAACATACTGATAGTAAGAAAATGCAATGTACTTGACCTGGACTGTAACAGGATGACATGTTTATGTAGGTGGAAGCAGGCTCCACCTGTGCTGTCTTTGGCCTTGGAGGAGTTGGCCTCTCTGTTGTCATGGGCTGCAAGGCAGCTGGAGCTTCCCGCATCATCGCCATCGATATCAACAAGGACAAGTTTGCCAAGGCCAAGGAGCTGGGAGCCACTGAGTGCATCAACCCTAAAGATTTCAAGAAGCCCATTCATGAAGTGCTGACTGAAATGACTGGCCAGGGTGTGGACTACTCCTTTGAGGTCATCGGCCGTATCGAAACCATGGTATGCAAGCAAAAGATGTGGTCAAAAGAGGCATTGACTCATTAGCTCTCTCTTTTCTAACCCACTACGCACCAATAGTGAGGGGCTGAGAGCCACTGGTAAAGTGTTAAGCTAACTTGAAACCTGTGAAGCCTGGCTATCAGCCACTGAGATGGAGGGACAGAAGCACACCCAAAAACTTAAGGGAGCTTAAAATAGTCCTTCTAAATTCTAATAGAAAAGGAGTCTAAGCAGAGTGACTCAATTTCACATAACTCACTAAACTCACTATCATTTATCCAACAGCGTCTTATCATTAATGAGTAAGACAAAATTAGAAAACAGAACAAACTAAAACATAAGAGCTGATACACTGGTGTTAGCTACAGAAACTGGTTGATTCGGAAATGCAAGCTGATCCCTGAGAGAAGGAATCAAATTTTTGTGCCTCAAAGGCAAGACTTGCATGACACTGACATGTCCCTCTCTGTTTTAAATGCAGACTGAGGCCTTGGCCTCTTGCCACTACAACTATGGAGTCAGTGTGATTGTGGGAGTGCCCCCTGCAGCACAAAAGATTACTTTTGACCCCATGCTTCTCTTCAGTGGTCGCACCTGGAAAGGGTCTGTCTTTGGAGGTGAGGACTTGGAAAAATGTGATTTAACTGGCTTGTGAAAATTGTCTATTAACTTGAATCAAAGGGAATATATCTAAATTTATGGCCTAACCTGTCCTGTTGTACTACTGATAGCTGGACATACTACTGATAACTAATAACTGATAATTCATGAAGGTAACTATTATCAGAAATGGTTACTGGAGAGAAGAGGAAAGAGAAAAACAGAGAGGAAAGCAAACATGAAGAGAAAAAGGAAAAAAAGGAGGAGAGAGTGAAGGAGAAACACAAACGAAAAAAAGGCAGAGAGGAGAAGGGGCCAGAAGGATGGGAAGCATAGATGGACTGGGGTGTGCAGAAGGAGGCGTAGTTAAAATGGGTAAGAGAAAATGAAGCGAGGAGGAGAAAGATGTGGGTAAACAACAAAGGGAGAAAAGGAGTATGAAAAGGAGAAAAAAGACCGGAAGGATGAAGAAAGGAAGGAGAAAGGGAGAGAAGGAAAAGTGGGAAAAGAAAGTGTGGGAGAAAAAGAAAATGAAAGACACGAAAGAGCAAAAGAGGGGGGTATTAAGAAAGAGCGAGAGAGAGAGAGAGAAAAGGAGAACAAAAAGGCAGAAGAGACAAACGAAGAGAGAAAAAAGGAGAGCAGGGAGCAAAGACAGAGAGTCAGGAACTGCGAAGGACATTCAGGTCAGACCAACCTGCTTGCGAGGTTAAGCCCCAGAAAGATGCCATCACTCACAGTTACTTCTCTTTTCTGAGCTCTTCCAGAGGATTCCCACGCTCAGGGAACCCTAACTCACTGAGCGCAAAACTAAATGAACTAAAAGACAGAGGAAGCTTATTTCCAGCAACAGGTTTTCCCTTTTGCAACCAGTTCCTCTGATATCTTCAATAGACACCTGACTAAAAGAGTCAAAGACAAATTAGGTTATTCTGGGAGGAGATCCTGTTATTAGAGATGGCTTTATCTAGTACTGCTTCTAAGAAAAAAAACAGACAACCCCTCCCACTGCCCTATTTTGTTTCTATTAAGTTTCTAGCCACCAACAGAGATGCCAGCACTGTAGTTTTCTTATAATGTGTGATTTAGGTAATGAAGTATCAATAGACAGGCTGAAACAGTATTAAGGGGGGGGAAGTTTTGATTCTTTTAAGATTCAAATTTCAGAAACTCAGACTTGTACCAGTACAGTACTTGCTTGATTTGTCATACACACTCCACTCCACTGTAGACTAGCTGCACTTAGTACAACGCTTCCTCTTGGCACTCTATATTACAAAGGTAAAGTTATATTGCAGTATTTAATCATGCTGTTCTGCTGTAGAAAGTTTATCTAAGAATTTAAGCCCTTACAATTTTTACCTATTTTCACTAGCATTTAATGGTTCATTATCCATTGTCTGTGGTTTTCTTTCAGGCTGGAAGAGTAAAGACGCAGTGCCCAAACTGGTTGCTGATTACATGAAGAAAAAGTTTGTTCTGGATCCATTAATAACCCACACCCTTCCTCTCACTAAAATCAATGAGGGATTTGATCTGCTAAGGACAGGGAAGAGGTAGACACTGCTTAATTGTAAAAGTTGTTTATAAACAACTTTAAGAACTGCACAGTTCTTAAAGACAGAGTATGACTGACTTTGTGACAGAGAACGGTGAAAGCAATCCACACCGCCCAATAATTTTGGCCAGCATAGTATGTGTCCATGAGCTGCCGCTGTAGTAACAAAAGGTAGCAAAGCTTTAGATTTTGAAATGTATGGGGTGCTTTATTTCTTTGCAGAGGAATTTTTACATTCTACTTCCTGTCTAGTTTGAGCAAAGAGTCTGCGTGGCAGAGGGAGAAAAGCTCACACAGAACAGCAAGTCAGCACCCACTGGAAAAGAGCATGCAAGGAAACCAAAAACATTAACCTGCAGAGAGCATGGGAAGTTAGTTCTATCACATTTCAGGAAGTGTTTGAGGATGAGGAACAGAAATACAGAAATAACCTATGTTTACTGGCACAGCGACTTGCCATTCGTATTGTGAGTTAGGGAACAGAGTCCCAGTGCAATTAGTCTTAAAATCACTGGGCAGTCACCTCACAATTATTCAAAAGGGAAACTAGTTTGTGTATATATACAGCTAGTGTTTGCTGATTTACAATTTGGCTGTCATGCATTCTTCAAATATTTTGAGAGTTCAGCTCAGACAGTGTTTATATAGGATACTGATATCAGAAATATCATTTGCCAGAGATGTTTGAAGAGATTCAGCATGGCAAAAATTGAAAATTCTTATCGGCAGAAGCGGGAAATAGATCTATATATTTTAATACGTGTTCAGGCTACCCTTTTTGAAGGTTCTAGCTGTTACTTACACAGTCTGGATAACTGCTTTCCTTCTTTTTCATCGTCAGTTGCTAGCATTTTTAGGCATTACTCATTCTAAATACAAAAAGCATGTAACAGAAGACTTCTGCCAAAACTTCTAACAAACAGGGGAAGTGGTGAGGATGGGGATACCATCAACTTTGCTGAAGTACTGACAGTCAACCTGAAGACAAGAGAGCTTGACCCAGTCATTTATGAAGTGAAACACTTCAGTGGTTACTGGGTGAAATACTTCAGTGTTCACAGTATGTCATATAGAGTATGCAAGAATCACACTACAGTGTACCTATGATTATTTAGCCAAGGTCATTAGAAAGTTTAGACTAGCCTTTAAACCCTTGCAAGAAAGTGAATTACCACCTTTCCTGACTGCCTCTCCTCAGTGTACACTGTCCCTGTACATTAGATAGGTTCACTGCACTGTAGCTGCTGAGAGTATGAAAGGCAAGACCTACCTCAGGAAAATGAAATTTCTAGGCCCCTTCATCCATCATCTATGCCAGAAATCAACATAACTTGCTTGAGAAAGGAGTCAGAGTAGAGCTAATTATTTTCTTGTATGCTCTTTCTAATCAGCAAAAGAGAAACAAATAGCCTCAAAAAGTGAATGGGAATGCTCATACCATGGTGGTAGTTTTTTTAGATTTATTGTGGCAGGTGTCTCCTCACTTACAGCCTATGTTTTGAACCCTTTCTAAGGGAAAGGAAATGCTTTCCATTCCAGTGCTGAAGGTCCCACTGTCATCCTGGCAGCTTTCAGCTCTGCTTTCCTTCTTTTTCCTCTTGATGCTGAGTTTATTTAGCTTTCTGGACTTTGCTCAGCAATCCACCTGAACAGCAGCAGAACATGAGCATGCACCAATCAAGACAATGAGACCAACAGGATTGAATCTGAGCCCGCAGAGAGGATAGGCCCATTCCCTCAGAGGGGAGGTACCAGCCCAGAATAAGCTTCACCATCCAGAAGGTACCCTTAGACCCACTGGGAATGGGAGGGATGTATCTAAGGATCCCTCACAGGACTGCCCCAGCTACCTTTGGTTCTGTAGAGCCAGGAGCCCTGGACTTAACACATGCAGGCTTCACAGACTTGCATAAGTTCTCTTGTCTGCATCTGCAGCAAGCTTTGTATATCTTCTTCATCGTTTTACTACAGCTAGGGCTGGGGAGGGGTGGACCACCCTGGCTAACAGTGATAGCCCGATTTTCAGAGAAAACAGCAAAGATTTGCTGTACAGGGGCTTTTCTACAGTCACTAATTTGTCATTTTTTATTGCAGTATTCGCAGTGTCCTGGTATTGTAGGATTCTCGATGGCTTAGCAGCAGTACAAACTTCATTCTCCACCAGTACAACTGACATGAATCAGACATTTCTGAAAAGCATCACCACCGCCTTCGCTTAAAAGGATCAAGCTCAGCATCTAGACTTCAAGCACAGCACTTAGAATGGAAATAAGAAACTTTCCTCCCAGCATACGTTCTTCATTACTGCTTTCAAGTTTCTGCATTGTGATGCCTATTTCTCTTAATATCCAGTAATGATATTACAGTCCTGACTTCTGGCACCAGTGTTATGAAAAGTTTGGTTTGGTTTCTCACCTTTAACTGTGAATACTGGGTAATTGGGAAGAAACAGGTGACAGCCTGCAAAAAATCAAACTAAGAATCCTACAGTTTTTCTTCATTTGTAATCTGGAAACAGGAACAGAGGCTGCTTCTATTCAACCACCTCACTATGAGGCCTGTTCCTATGTCAGACCACACAGTAAAAAGAAAAAATTTCTTACTACCTAGCCTGAACCTGCCCCAGCGCAGCTTTGTACCATTCACTGCCTCCTATCAGCTGTCCAAACAAATGGGGAATCGTGCTGCTTTTGGCAACTGTAACCTAGAAACATGGACAGAGGCTACTTCTATCTTGGAGAACACGGTCACTATTGACTTACCTATTTAAAGGGATGACTGTCACTTCCAGCGGCCCTAAGTACAGGATGGTAGACTTACCGTGCTTGCCCAATAGCTGGGTAAAGGAGACTGAAATAAGGGGACAGAGAAAACAGTGACTTACCTGTTTGTGTGAGCAGAACAAGTCCTTGATCAGCACAGCAGGGTGAATGATTTGAAGGCAGGACTACTGAGAGATTAGACCTATCGGAAAGAGCTGTTCAAACATATATGATCATAATAAACTCAGCTTGCACAGCAATTAAAACCCAAACACACATGCATTTGTTTCTGTGGCATTAGCTGCGCAGTCAGGTCCAAAGACTTTTTGTGGACCGTAAAAGCAGACTATTTTGGAGAAGCTCAGCAGAAGAATCTCACCTCCCTGGGGGCAGGTTGCGTGAGAACCAACAGCATGAAATGGATCCCTGACACGGTAGTTCAAAAGAGAGGGAGAAGGTTTTCACTTCTGCTTAACTGATCCCATCTGTCGTTACGTGGATTCGGTAGAAACAAGAGTGGAATAATGTCTCGGTTCTCAGTGGCTTTTAAGAACACATTTTCTGTGGAGGCAAAGCTTCTCTGTATCAGTTAAGATGCATCTTAATCATGAGCTCAGCATATGTTAAAAAAAAGGTTTGATTAAACCTGGCTAGTGGGAATAGAAAGTAATTAATTGGCCATCACCAGACCAATGTTTGGCTGAACTGGTATGGCTGGGGAATGGGCTGCCCAGCTGTACTTCCAGAGAGCAGATGCCACTGTCACAGCACCATGCCTCGGGAGACAGCTCCACCATCTGTCAGGCACATTAGCACTGCCATTCTGCACTGGGCAAGCTAGAGATGATAGAATTGCTTGGGTTGAAGGAGACCTTAAAGGTCGTCTAGCTCCAATCCCCTGCTGTGGGCAGGGTTGCCACCAACCAGCTCACGCTGCCCAGGGCCCCATCCAACTTGGCCTTGAACGCTTTCAGTGATGGGGCATCCACGACTTCCCTTGGCAGCCTGTTCCAGTGCCTTTAAGCAAGGAATTTACATCTAACTTTAACCTAAATCTCCTGTCTTTTAGTTTCAAGCTATCTTCCCTTTGTCCTATCACTATCAGATTGTGAGTCAGTCTCCCTCCTGCTTCTAAGCTCCCTTCATCTACTAGAAAACCACAACGAGGTCTCCCCAGAGCCTTCTCTTCTCCAAGCTAAACAAGCCTAGCTCCCTCAACCTTTCTCCATATGAGATCCATCAGCTCTGCATCCCTCCTTTACTGGGGACCCCAGACTTGGACACAGTACTCCATATGAGGTCTTCACAAGGGCTGAGTAGAGGGAGACAATCACCTCCATTGTTCTGCTGGCCACCCCTCTTGATGCAGCCCAGGGTACTGTTGGCCTTCTGGGCTGCAAGCGCACACTGCTAGCTCATGTCCAGCTTTTCAACCACCAGGACACCCATGTCCTTCTCAGCAGGGCTGCTCTCCATGTGGTCTTCTCCCAGTCTGTACACATACCTGGGATTACCCTGACCCCACTGCAGCACCTTGCACTTGACTTTGTCAAGGGCCCATGAGAACTTAATGAGGTTCTTTAAAAGTCTGTTCAGGTCCCTCTGGATGGTGTCCCTTCCTTCTGTTGTATCAACTGCACCACTCAGCTTAGTCTCATCAGTCAATTTGCTGATGGTGCACTTGATCTTACAGTCTCAGTCACTGATGTTGAAGAGCACCGATCCCAAGACTGACCCCTTAGGGACATGACTCATGACCGGCCTCCACCTGGACATAGAGCCATAGACCACAACCCTCTGGCCGCGACCATCCAACCAATTCTCTTTTCACCAGATAGTCCAGCCTCCAAATCTATCTCCAAATTTGAAATGAGGATGTGGTATGGGACCATATCAAAGGCCTTGCAGAAGTCCAGGTAGATTACATCAATTGCCCTTCCTGTGTCAACCACTGCCAGCACAGTATTATAGGCGCCCACCAGATTGGTCAGACAAGATTTAACCTTAGTGACTCATAGAATCCTTAGAGTTGGAAGGGACCTCTGAGGGCCATCTAGTCCAACTCCCCTGCAGCGAACAGGGACACCACAGCTAGATCAGGTTGTCCAGGGCCTTATCCAGCTTCACCATGAAAGTGTCCAGGGGCGGAGCATCAACCACAACACTAGGTAACCTGTTCCAGTGCCTCACCACCCTCACTGTACAATATCTTTTTGTACATCTAACCGAAATCTACCCTCCCTGAGCTTGAAGCCATTTCCCCTTGTTCCATCACCACAGACTGCTAAAGAGAGCTAGGGAATAAAGTACAACAATCTTCCTCAATTCTGTCCCGTTGAAGTGCATGCAACGCCCATTTCTGTTGTCCTAAGTGCCCACAGGTTTGGGAACGTCAAGGGCTCGGGCTCCCAACAGCAGCATGGCAGAACTTGATCATCACCACACAGGTCTTGGGCTGAACTGGCAGGGCTGGAGAACAGGCTGCCCAGCTGTACTTCCACACGTCTGAAGCCACTGTCGCACCACAGGGCCACTGTGCCCTGGGGGACAGCTCAGCCAGCTGGAAGGTGCACTAGCACTGCCTGTCTGCACTGGGGAAGCTTGAGAGGGCCCACGGGACTTGGAAGCTGGGTTTGGGGCCTCCTTGCCAATGGCAAGTGCATGCTCCTGCTATCGACTTCACCGTATCAGGTTTTACAGCTTTTTTTTTTTTTTTTTAATTATTAATCCTTTGACAAATATCTAGGGGCAAACTTCTGCCAGGCCAAAGGTTTCCCCTTTGCAACAAATGGTGTCTAAGGAAGCACGAGTGGCGATGGGAGTCTCCTCCCTCCAGCTCTTCCACCAACAGCTGGAGAGAAAAAGTCTCTCAAGCTCTGATGTGACTTTCAGAGGGCATGGGGGTGTCCCCAAAAGGCAGAGCCACCAATAAAAGCCTTCCTGGAGGACTTCTGCTTGCTCCCCACAGAGCACAGCTGCCAACCACTGGCACCTCCCTGCCGTTACCCATCTCCTCCCTGCTCACTGTGCCCTCAGCACCCAGCCCTGTATGCAGGGGAACCACCTCCCCCTCTCTCTTCTGAGCTTCCTCTGGCTCTCCGCCAGGACTCCCAGCATACCCCTGCCCTACCTTCACCTGCAGCCAGCAGTGTCCAGCTGCACTCCAGGGTTCCACACAGGACACAGGTCCAGACTGACAGACGGCAGCAAACCTCCAGCCTCTGCCGCTGCCGGAGACAGCGCCTCTCAGACCACATGGCCACTGCTGGAAAAGTAAGGATGCCTCGTGGCCTTTTTTCCTTCCCCCCCTCCCACAGAGATACTCTGGGAATGGCTCAGCCAGCACGCTTAGGCTGCAGACCATCCTTTCTCTGACTCCCCTAACTCACTCAAACCCCTTGGAGTTACGCAAGACTCTGCTCCCATATACCTGCAGCACGTCAGTATCTGCGTGAGGCAGTAGCTTCCCCAGCATGGCTGGGCTTTTAACAGCTTTCTCCCACTGAAAACTGAGTAGCTGTTTTGCTACGAATGCTACGCGGATGCCAGCTGCTCCTCTGCTCCAGACTCCTTCTCTAGGAACGTGGCGTGGCGTTCAGTTTCCTTCCAGAAGAGCCTTGGTCCTCTCCACTCCTAGGGAACAGCTTGCAGCAGGGAGACTGCAGGATCCCATTAAAAGAACAGGATCCTGAACCGGTCATTGGACGGGCGCGGGCCAGGGCAGAATTAGCGTTTGGTACTTCCATGGAGCTGTGCTACTGGCAGAGGGTGACAAGCCATCAATTTACCTGTTTCTCATTAATTACTCTTTCTCAAAGGCACACCTTCTCACACAGTCTCACCGCTTCCATTCTTCCAGGTTATCCGATGCAGAGCTGCCGTTGCCTGGGCAGTGGGCAAATCGCTCTCTGTTGAGGAGATAGAGGTTGCACCTCCAAAGGCACATGAAGTGCGTGTCAAGGTAAAAATCTGTGGGTTTTTTTGTTGTTGTTTTTTACCTTCCCCTGTGGGATTTTTTCCTGTGGATTTAGCTTGAATATAGCTATCAGGGATCAGGGTGCATTTAAGCGTAGTCTTTCCCTATGCTAAGGTGTAGGAATGCCTGTCTCCTTCCTGATCTCCTGGATGAATCATAGGGATCCACAGTGGCCAAGCTGTTTCTCCAATCTAATAACCATAGAATATCCAAAGCTGAAAGAGACCTGCAAAAGGATCATTGTATTCAACTCCTGTCTCCACATAGGATCACACCAAGTTCAAGTCCTATATCTGAGAATATTGTCTAAACGCTTCCTGAACTTCAGCAGCTTCATGCTGTGACCACTGCCCTGGGGTGTCTGTTCCATATCTGACTACCCTCTGGTGATGAACCTTTTCCTAACACACAGCCTTACCCTCTCCTGGTGCAGCTCCACTGCATTTCCTTGGACCCTGCCATTACAGGGCAAAGCTCAGCACCTGCTGCTTTGCTCCCCTCATGAAGAAGGTATAAGGTCACTGTGAGACCACACCTCAGTCTCCCCTTCTGTGGCTGAACAAACCTAGGGACTTCAGCCACTCTTCATACATCTTGCTCTCCAGACCCCTCACCATCTTCCTAAGCTTCTTTTGGACACTCTCAAATAGTGTTAGTTTTATGTACTTCCTATACTGTGGCACCAAAACTGCTAACAGTGCTCAAGGTGAGGCTGCCCCAGTGCAGAGCAGAGTGGGACAATCCCTTCCCATGACTGGCTGGCAGCACTGGACATAATGCACCCCAGGGTATGGTTGGCCCCATGGGCTGTGCCAGGGCACACTGCTGACTCAGATTCAACTTGCCACCAATCAGAACTTCCAGGTCCTTCTCCACAGGGCTGCTCTGCAGCCTCTCATCCCCCAGTCTGTACATATATCGTGGGTTGTCTGTGCCAGCAGCAGAATTTAGCACATGCTCCTGTTCATGTGTTGGTGATTGCCCAGTTCTCCATTTTGTCAAGATCTCTCTGCAAGGCCTGTCTGCCCTCAAGAGAGTCAGCAGCCCCTCCCAGATTAGTATCATTTACAAACTTACCTAGTATACCTTCAAGTTCCATATCCAAATCACCGATGAAATCATTAAAGAAAATTGGCCTCAAGATGGAGCCCTGCAAAAACCCATTAGTGACTCATCACCAGGCAGATATGACCACATCTACTATAGCCCTCTGTGCCCAACCCATCAGCCAGTTCTTCGTCCACTGAATTATGTTTCAGCCTAGGTGTATGCTGGACATTTGGCCCAGAAAGATAAAGTGAGAACCAGCACTGAAAGATTTCCTAAAAGCCAAGAAGGCTTCCTTGGTCAACTGGAGGGGAGGGGTAACCTTGTCATAAAAGGAGATTAAGTTCATTACACAGGATTTTCCCCTGGTGAACGCACTTTGGCTGTGACCAATTGTCTTTCAAGTATTCTACAGTATCTCCCAGAATAATCTTCTCCACAATTTTGCCATGCAATGAAGTGAGACTTACAGTCCTGTAACTACCAGGATTGTCCTCCTTGTTCTTCAAGAAAACTGGGAATTTTGCCGCCTTCTAGGAGACAGGAACATCTCCAGATTCCCCAAACCAGTGAAAAATAATTAAGAGTGGTCCCACAATGAAATCAGCCAGATCTTTGAGAACCCTGAGGCAAATAACATTGGGCCCCACAGATCTATATGTATTCAGGTGGAGAAAAAAACCACAAAAGCGCAGTTATCTGACTGTTCTCAGTTCCCCACAGTAAAGGCTCTGAGGGTCTCAGAGCCAACAGACAATATTGTTCCAAATGTTATCTGCTCTCTCATCTCTAACAGATCGTGGCCACAGGGATCTGTCGCACAGATGACCACGTTCTTGATGGTACCTTTCCGGATCTAGAATTCCCAGTCATCCCAGGCCATGAAGGAGCCGGGATTGTGGAGAGCACTGGAGAAGGGGTGACCTCTGTGAAACCAGGTAACCAACGCACACAGCCAGAACTCAGCTCTCAAAGTCTGTGAGGCTGTCCAGAGCTCAGAAACTCCCTCTGGTT